>NW_016803416.1:1404871-1450857 GCF_001698545.2 Rhinopithecus bieti
CCCGGGTAGCTGGGACTACAGGCGCCGCCACGTCGTCCGGCTAGTTTTTTTTTGTATTTTTTAGTAGAGACGGGGTTTCACCGTGTTAGCCAGGATGGTCTCGATCTCCTGACCTCGTGATCCGCCCGTCTCGGCCTCCCAAAGTGCTGGGATTACAGGCTTGAGCCACCGCGCCCGGCCCATTATTGCAATTTCTATAGAAATTGTAAGGCAAGTGCAATAAATATATCCTATAAAATGCTCTTAGCCAGAATGTGTAAATATGTAAAGAATTACTACAAATTAATAACAAGGAAAACAAATAATCAAACTTTTTTCAAAAGTAAAAACATTAAAAGGTAATTCACATAAAAGAATATACAAATGTAAATTAACAAATAAATGTATTAGTCATCAAGGAAATGCAAAGAAATGACAAAAACTGCAATTACTTTTGCACCAACCTAATACTACCACACCTACATAAGGATAACTAAAATTTTTAAACTAACAAAGTTAAGTTTGGGTGAAGATAAAGAACAACCGGAATTTGCGAACACTGCTAGAGGAACCACAAATTAATACCCTTTTAACACTGTGTCTCTGTAACTCATCAGTTCCAATCTTGTAGATACACCCCTCCAAAAGATCTGCTTATGTGTAACAAATGCAGGTATGACAATTTTCATAGCAGCTCTATCATCATATCCCCAAACTAGAAATACCAAGAGCAGGATGGATGAATCTCACAGAGAGTATTACACAAAAGAAGCTAGACACAATCAGCTTCATGCTGTATAAGTCCATTTCTATGAAATTCAAAATCACAAAACTAACCCATAGTGCTAGAGATGTCCTTCCAGGTGGTGTGTATTGGTGGTAAGAGTCATGAACAAGCCTTCTGGGGCACTGGAAATGTTCTATGTCTTGAGCTGCATGATAATCCCATAGGTGTGCATAGATGTAAGAGTTTATTGAACCCTATGCCTAAAATCTGTTTACTTCAGTGTTTGTGAATGAGGCCTCAGTTAAAAGGTACAAAACAAAAGTTATGTATTATTTAAACATTCCTTAAACAAACAAAAACAAGTTATTCATTAAAGCAATAGTCATGCCGCATGCGGTGGCTCATGCCTTTAATCCCAACACTTTGAGAGGCCAAGGACGGTGGATCACTTGAGCCCAGGAGTTCAAGGCCAGCCTGAGCAACATGGTGAAATCCCATCTCTACAAAAAACACAAAAATTAGCCAGGTGTGGTGGCGTGCATTTGTAGTGCCACCTACTTGGGAGACCAAGGCAGGAGAAGTGCTTGAGCTGCGGAGGTCGAAGCTGCACCGATCATGCCACTGCCCTCTAGCCTGGGCAATGGAGTAAGACCCTGTCTCAAAAGAAAAAAAAAAAAAATCATGTAATAATAATATGGCTGTTTTCTCCCCACAGGCAACGTGCTCACCCAGCACAGAACTATGACCAATTCATAATTACACTCTTACTTCTTGGAACCTAGTAGATGTTCAATATGTAATTGTTGAGTTTACAGAATTATAGTAATGGAAGGGCATAAGTTTATCTGTTTCTCCTTTTAGAGAGCTCTCTCTAATTCATCTGATGGTGCAGTCCAGATGGTATATCTCTAGGAATTCATTGTTTCCACTATGTTGGGCCAATAAATTATGCCAGCTACCACATGGAGGTGTTCAAGCTTCTGAAAGTATCAACCTCACATGAGCTTAGGAGCTGGCAGACACCTGGGAATGCTGAGATGTAACAGAATGTCCAATAATGTCAAGTGACCTCAGTGAATGCTTGGGAAGGTGCAAAACATAAATAGAATTCAAAACAGTAAGACAATAGTGCAGCAAAAGTGAGGTGACTTTAGGAACTTCAAAATGAGGTTAGTCTCTGAAGATAAAACTGCTAAAATCTATCCCTGAAATATGAGCCATCTATCAATGTTGACCACTCAGTTGTTAGAGTTTGAGGAAATGCTCAAATTTTAATCTAAGTAGTTAGGGAACAGCCTCAAGGAAGCACAGATGATACTAGCCTACCTCAAACTGCATGCACACAGCATCAGCTTGGTACATCAGCGTGAGCTAACTTATCAGAGAAAAACAAATTGATTTTTGGTAACTTGGCCAGAGCTGACACTTCATCAACTGCATTGACTCTTGTTGGAAGGAAAGGATGTGCAAGCACGACGGGAATGATGGGCATGCCCGGGGATGAAGGGCAGGACATCCTAAAGGGAAACAGTGTATCAGCATTTACCAGCCCTGTCTTGACTTTGGATCAGAAAGCAGAAGTATTCCGGTTAATAGAAAAAGTTGACTGTTGAGGGATAAGTGGAGTTTTCTGTATCATTCTTGCCTAGCTACAATCGCTTTGTGTTAGAACTATCTCCCTTTGCTCTGATCCCTTTACTCAGAAATGTCCTGGCAAATGTACAGAGGCCTTATTTAATTTCCCATGGAGGGCCACATATGAGGAAGGAATGTGACCCTGAGCATCAAAGTCTAGCTGCTCATCATGGTTATTAAGTAACATTTGTTAGTCATTCTGAGTAGTCACTTACTGACCTATATTACTCAGGATAGGCCGAAAGTGCTGTTTCAAAAACCCTAAATCTCAATGGCTTGACTCAATAAAAGTTTAGTGTTTTCCCTCACTTATGGTCATGCATGAGTCTTGGGTGGGAACGAACAAGGAGACCCTAATCCATACGTTCAATGAGGAAACTAGGCCTCTCTTATCCTTGACACCATCGTCCCCCAGGTCCTCAGAGATCTCTTATTTCAATTGATGGATTAACAAAGAGCGCAAGAATTTCACATAGAAGATTTATTGGACCAGTTTGAATGTATACAAAACGCGTATTCACATTCCAATGGTGGGAACTCATTCACATGGTCGCATCTAACTGCAAGGGAAACTGAAAAATACTTTCTGAGCACTCAGAAAGGAGAGCATAGAAATTGTCATGCCCTAATAATCTCTGCCTCTTGTACTAAATGTTTTATATTAATTATATTATGTAATCCTTATCACATTCCTTAAGCGGTGGTAGAATCAGAGTATCATAGTCTTACAGGAGAGGAAACAGAAGTATAGCTGGGATAAGTGATTCGCTGAAGAACAGGGAACTAATTGTATCTGAGCCAAAGCAAGGTTAGAACACATCTCTGGAGTTCCTGCTTTTAACCGCTAAGACAAACAATATTTATTGTGGCAAATTAATATTAAAATATTAGTTTTCAGATTTATAAGTTTCAGGGCATTTACAAGATGGTGAGTTTGAACTAGAAGACTAGATTCTAGAACACAGTGACCCTCCAAGGCACTTCCTCCTCTGAGGCCCTGATGAATGTCCAGCCAAGCCCGCAGTACATCCTGTCTGGACAAACTGAAACAAATAAGGATATGAGTTAAGAGTAAATGAGCACTTATCACCACGCCAAGCGGAATTCTTCAAATCTTACATGAGTTGAACTTTTTAAATCCCTACCACAACTCAATGAAATAGGTAGTATTACGAAGATATTGCAACACAGAGAGATTAAGAAACTTGCCCAAGATGACACAGTCAGAAAGACCCAGAGGCAGCATTAGATCCAAGGCAACTTCAGTTCTAGAATACATTCTCTGGGCTGCTATGTTAAAGAAAAGTCCAATAAGGATGACATGAACTCTGTTGGTATACTGTTTTCATCCACGGTGATTCCCATAATCATCCACACAGAATGAAAACTTGATGTAACTCATGTATCATCTCCTCTTCTGAGGAGGGCAGGGCACTTCTTCACACAAAAAGGTACACAGGAAATATTTATGAAACTAAAATTATTTGAGTTGTATTAAATTGAAGGTTGTAACATGGCACCCTTTTTCCCTTCATCTATATCCATAAAATTAAAGATGGCTAAGTATTTTATATAAATTATCTCATTTAATCCTCATAAAACTCTCCAAGGATATAATTTTACTTCCATTTAAGAGGTCATAAAACCAGGTTTCATCATAAAGAAACAAAGTCTGATAATATCTGACTTACATATGAGAATAAACTTCCTGGTAACACTCTTATAACGATTTCTGAACATCTCTCTAAATGATGAGAAATATCCTACTCTGGCATTCCAAGAATACAGGCGGTTGAAAATTCAGGACTTTGCTTTCACAATTCTCTTTTTTACTTCCAGGGAAGTCATTTCCGTGAAGCACTGGTGTGAACAACAGTCACAAGTGGGAAGAGCAATGGAACAAGGAGGAGGAGGAATGAAATGGTCCTATAATTTTAGAAAGAGTGTGAAAAAAAGAAGTTAGACTTCTAGGTTCTATTTCTGGCTCTGCTACTGTTTTCAAGCCAGCCAGCCATCTTTCTACCTTTTTCTCCATTAATTGCCAAAGGTGGGGAAGAATATAGACTGAGTATAAAGCACCTTGTCATGCTTGGATGAAAGATCCTGTATTATGACCAGCGTAAAACCAGAATTGATTATATTGTGAAATCCACACTGTGTTGTAATATATTGGTTTCAAGCTTTTCAGGAATACTTTTACTCTGAATTCATAAGGTCAGAGAAGGCAAAACTGCATTTTAAGATGGGAATGCCTAAGATGAATGTAGCACATTGAAAACAGGCAATGGTTTTGAGCAAAGCTAGCCGCACAACACCTTGTAATGGTAGTGAAGTTTGTGATCCATTATATGCTCTTTTCTTCCTGACTTTTTTCTTCCTCATTAAATAACCCACTTCCCTAAGTACCAGTTTGTATGTATTATCTTTATTATTATTTGAATATGTGTAAGGAGCACAAATGTAATTTTATTACATGGATATATTGTGTAGTGGTGAAGTCTTAGTTTTTAGTATATCCATCACCCAAATAATGTACATTGTACCCCATTAAGTAATCTTTTATCATCCACCCCTACTTACCCCCCAACCTTTCTGAGTCTCTGATGTCTATCATTCCACACTCTACATCCATGTGTACACGTTATATAGCTCCACTTAAAAGTAAGACTATGTAGTACTTGTCTTTCTGTTTCTCAATGGTTTTACTTAAGATAATGGCCCCCAGTTCCCTCCATGTTTCTGCAAAAGACATCATTTCATTTTTTATGTCCAAATAGTGTTCTGTTGTGTATATATACCACATCCAATCATCCACTGATGGACACTTACATTGATTCCTTATCTTTGCTATTGTGAATAGTGCTGTGGTAAACATATGACAACTGTAGGTATCTTTTTGACATAATAATGATTTCTCTTCATTTGGGTATATACCCAGTAGTAAGACTGAAGGATAGAGTGGTAATTCTATTTTTGGTTATTTGAGAAATCTCCATACTGTTTCCATAAAGGTTGTGCTAATTTACATTCCCAACAACAGTGTGTAAGTGTTACCTTTTCTCCTCATCCTCCCCAACGTCTGTTATTCTTTGTCTTTTCAACAATAACCATTCTGACTGCTGTAAGATGATATCCCATTGTGGTTTTAATTTGCATTTATCTGATGATTAGTGATGTTGAGCATTTTTTCATATGCTTGTTGGCCATTTGTATGTTTTCTTTTAAAAGTGTCTATTCATGTTTTTTTTCCCACTTTTTAATGGTATTATTTGGGGTTGTTTTGTTGAGTTGCTTGAATTCTTTGTAAATTCTGGACATGAACCCCTATCAGATGCATAGTTTGCAAATATCTTTGCCTATTCTATAGGTTATCTATTCACTCTGAAAATTATTTATTTTTCTGTCCAGAAGCTTTTTAGTTTAATTAAGTCCCATTTGTTTATATTTGTTTTCGTGGCATTTGCTTTTGAGGTCTTAGTCATTGAATTCTTTGCCTAGACTAATGTCCAGAAGAGTTTTCCCTAGGTTTTCTTCTAGTATTTTATAGTTTCAGGTCTTACAATTAAGTTTTAATCTATCTTGACTTGATTTTTGTATGTGGTAAGTGATAGGTTATCCCTCTCAAGAATATTGCATATTTGAGGAAAAAGAATTCCAAGAAAGAAAGAAACTGTGTGTACAGCATTGTGGTCCATTAACTATCCTTCTACTTTTATATTCACATAAATACCATCCTGTTGGGGAAGGACGGTGAAGGAGAAGCAGCACTGAAGAATTCTGAGGTCCCTCTCAATACTGTGAAGTATTCTTAATCAATGTAGGACAGTTGTTGTTGCATTTAAATGATTAGTGCTTTCCCAATAGCCATCCTAAATTACTAGTAATAGCCATCCTAAATTGCATAGGTTGTGGTAGTTTTCAGCCTGAGCACTGAAATTTCCTGAGACACACTGCTAAGTTTTTATGGAGAAGAGTGTGATCATGGTGACATGCTTAGTGTGGGCATGGGTCCATATGGTCTTGATCCAGGGATGTAGTTTTGACTATAGGCCATTTATTTGCCACAGAGTTCTAAGAATATCAGGTCTCTCTTCAACTCCTCCTTTCTCCAACTTAAACAAGTGATCCAGGGCCATGTCAATACTGATGTCAATGTCAAGCAGAATTACTTGTGATCCATAAATAAATCTTTACAATGCCGCCAAAGCAGTGTCCTTCAGAAGTAGGAAGATATCTCTTTTTCACAATTTCTGTCATATATTGTCTCATATTTTTCCCAAACAGGAGTTTCTCCTCAGGTCTCAGTGATGGAAGTGGGTCCTTCAACCTCTGCCAGACCCCTTTCCGTCAGGCATCAGTATGAATTTTTTGGTTTGTGTTCAGATAGTCTGATGTTCTCCTTATGCCTTTCAACCCTTTTGTCTTTTATGAAAGGAGGCACATCAATCCTTTCTTAGAAGAAGTCCTCTTAATCTGATGTAAAGCACCTCAGATAAATAGAAGGCTAAAGGCTATTGTCTCTACCACTTCACAGATATGTCCAGGCATCCTGAATTTCTTTTACGCTCACCTGAGACCTCCCTCCTTCATCCTAGTCACAAAAGTACAGATGACAGGCTCATACAGCTCAGAATCACAATGTCTTCCCAATCCTATTTCATTAATTTCTAAAGAATTACACTAAAATAACAATCTTCAAAAAGTGCCTATGGCTAAGAACCTCTTTTAAAGTAACTTAATGTTTCTTTCTCTCTTTCCTCTACATGCAACAGGTCTCTACTTTTAAAATGTATATATGTGGCCAGGCGTGGTGGCTCACACCTGTAATTCCAGCACTTTGGGAGGACGAGGCATGTGAATCACGAGGTCAGGAGTTCAAGACCAGCCTGGCCAATATGATGAAACCCTGTCTTTACTAAAAATACAAAAATTAGCGAGGCACGGTGGCAGGCACCTGTAATCCCAGCTACTCAGGATGCTGAGGCAGGAGAATCACTTGAAACCAGAAGGTGGAGGTTGCAGTGATGAGCCGAGATCGCACTACTGCACTCCAGCCTGGGCAACAAGAGCAAAACTCCATCTCAAAAAAAAAAACAAAAAACAAAACAAAACAAAGTATGTATGTGACTGTCTTAACAACTAAACCTCCTCTATTAGGAATCTTACCACTGTGTTACTTCATCTCAAATCTTTTAATAGTCTCCTGGTGACTTTAAGAAGTATCATGCAGAAAACTTCTGCATTTTCACTCCACTTTGAAACTGGTCATGTCTTGGGAACTGATTCATTCTACTAATCATATAGCAAAGAGAAAAACATAGTTCTTAGTTTAAAACATGAGCAATTGTGTCACACATTTTGGGTTTTGATAAATTCATCATTAGAGAGAGAAAAAAATATCAATGGAGTTTAAACCCTTTGTCTTGTTAAGTCACAAAAAAATTCTTGGGTTAAATAAACCATGCAGTGTCAAGTTCATGCTGTTTCTATAATCTCGTTATTTCTGATTCCTCAATAAAAGCAGGGTACCAGTTATTCTAATTTCAAAGGGTACCAGTTATTCTAATTTCAAAGTGCCTCCCCACATTCTCACATGGAAAACCTTGGTTAAGAGATAAAAAGCATACTCTCATTCAGGCACACATGAGGAGATTAGTCATTTTGGTTCATTATTTATAAATAATGCAACAAGCCCCTGAAATTTTTGTAGGCTTCAAAAGGTTCTGCAAATCGATGTCGACCTTGCATGTTAGAATCATGATTGCCTGTTGTGTCTCTCTGATTATTTAGGGGAAAAAAGGTATTGAAATATATACTTATGGATTATTTAGGGAATTAGAGTGTAATGAACATGGGTTAACTTTAGTGCTTCAGAGCAGTATGGGAGCTACACAGTTACCATCAAAGGCTGGGAGCCTCCTGAAAGCTGGAATGTTGCAAATATATCTCATCACCTTCAAATCCTGACCACTTTTTTTTCACATGTATTAATTTAACAAATATTACTGAGTATTTAAAATGTGCCATATTCTGCCTACATCTAATGGCAACAACAATAAAAAAAATTTGGTCCTTCCTGCAAAGCTCAAAAGCGACTAGAGACACTGATTTATAAAGAGATCATAACACTCAAATAATATAAAGGATATGAAGAATGCAGATACAAAGTGCAATGGGAAGTCACCATATTAACAGATTAAAGAGAAAATTCTTAGCATCCTCTTCATGGGTAGTAGTAAGTCATGTGATGGCATCCAATCTCCTGGCCACAAGAGAAACCTTATTTCTCCTCATGAAATACCAGAAAACAAGCAGAGGAGCTTGTTTTCTTCCAGTAAGGTGGGCATATGACAATGAGTGCTTATGCCCTTGTTTCATCATCTACTGGTTTACTCTCTTCCCAGGACAGAGGGAGTAGCAAAGCTAATTGGTCAATTGCCATTCAAGGAGCCTTGTCAAGGTAACCTCTTGCTCCCAGGCAGAAATGGTTCTTCTTTCTTCCCTGCTTCTTGTTTTAGCATGGGAAACTTTTCCGAAGAAGGCCTTCCCTAATCCCATGGGCTAAAATTGTCTGCTCAATGATGTATAGCTCTATGAGCTGTATCATAGAGGGTGTTTCAGGTCTTTTAAACTTGATCTTAAAAGCAATAGGAGGCCGGGCGCCGTGGCTCAAGCCTGTAATCCCAGCACTTTGGGAGGCTGAGACGAGCGGATCACGAGGTCAGGAGTTCGAGACCATCCTGGCTAACACGGTGAAACCCCGTTTCTACTAAAAAATACAAAAGCTAGCCGGGTGAGGTGGCTGGCACCTGTAGTCCCAGCTACTCAGGAGGGCTGAGCAGGAGATAGTGTCAAACCCGGGAGGCAGAGGCTTGCAGTAGAGCTGAAGATCCAGCCTCTGTACTCCAGGCCCGGGCGACAGCAGCGAGGACTCCGTCTCAAAAAAAAAAAAAAAAAAAAAAAAAAAAAAAAAACAAGAGCAATAGGAAATCATTGAAGGATATTAAGCAAGGAAGAGACATGATCAGTTCTGTGTTTTCAAAAGTTCACCCTATATGACTAACCACCATATAGAATCTTTCTCTACCTCCTGTCTCTAAATCTCTCATTTTCTCCCCTTTTCTATTTTTTTTCTCCTCCTCCCTCTCCAACTCTATCTCCATCTCAATCACTGTCTTATACCAGAAACTGGGTGTGTGAATCAGGCCCAGGATTCCAGGTGGATAAGCTTTTCCAAGAAGGTTAATCACGAGTCCTGCAGCACTACCATTTGACCCAGAAATCCCATTACTGGGTATATACCCAAAGAAAGATAAATTGTTCCACCATAAAGACACATATACATGTTCATTGCAGTACTGTTCACAATAACAAAGATATGGAATCAACCTAAACGCCCAACAATGGTAGACTGAATTTTTAAAATGTGGTACACATATACCATAGAATACTATGCAGCCATAAAAAAGAAAAAGATTATGTCCTTTGCAGGAACATGGATGGAACTAGAGGCCATTATCCTTAGCAAACTAACACAGAAACAGAAAACAAAATACTGCATGTAGGAACTCAGAGGGGAACAAGAGACACTGGGGCCTACTTGAGGGTGGAGGGTAGGAGAAGGGAGAGGATCAAAAAAAATAACTTATGGGTACTAGGATTAACAACTGGGCGATGAAATAATCTTTACATCATCTTCCAAGACATGAGTTTGCCACAAACTTGCACATGTACCCCTGAGCCTAAAATAAAAGTGTTTTGTTTTGTTTTGTCTTTTAAATCAGGAGTTCTGGATTGTGGGGGATGATCAACTCTTCCTCAGCAATATTAAGTGGGCATTTTGGTCTTTTGAACTCGATCCTAAAAGCAATAGGAAAACATTGAACAATATTAAGCAGGGAAGAGACATGATCAGTTCTGTGTTTTCAAAAGTTCACCATAGCTGCCACACAATGAACAGTTTGCTAAGAGACCAGTTCAGAGGCCTCTGCTGGGCCTTTTGCAGGAGCAATGGATGGAGAAACGAGGATGGATTCAGGATACAGTTTAGAGTCTGAATGCACAGCTCTAAGTAATTGAAGAGTTGCAGAGGACAAGGGAAAGGAAACTGACAAGGATAATTTCCGAGTTTCTGGCTTGAGCAACTGCATGTATGGAGGTGTCCTTTTTTTGATGGGAAATTCTGCAGAAGGAGCGCATTCAGGAACCTGGAGGAGGATCAGGAACTCCCTTCTAGACAAGTTGAGATTTAGGAGATATATGCGGAAGCTGCTAGCAGTCCAGTTGGATATTCGAGTCTGTAGCGTGCGCACGCACACATACACACACACACACACACACACACACACACACACACACACACTCACGAGATGCCTGAGATGAAAATATAAATTTCAAATTTGTCAACATATATAGACGATATTTAAAGCCCTGAGTGTGAGGTGATCCCCGAGAGAGAAGAATAAAATGAAAGGAGAGAAGAAAGAGATTGAGAGAATGAGATGTGGTTACTGATATCATTAACTACTGTTAATTGTCACTGGGAAGGGCTTGTCTTTGAGTACACAGAGAATAATGGGCAGATTTACTTTCCAATAAAATGATAGGATTAGGATGTCAGGAATGTTTTCTGATTTTTTCCAGGCCACCCCAGTAGTTGGCACATCCTCCCCTCTCCCAATCCCAAATTTCATCCTCAAAGGTACAACACTATAGGATATAAGAAGTCTTGTTAAGTGAGGGTAGAGGAATACTCTTTCTGATGTGTGTTATTTACTTTTAGGTATTAAGTTTTCTCCCCCAAGAGTGCCATCTGCGAATTTGTAGTGTTTGTATTCTCACTAGCTCTGTTAGCTCTGTTAACCAAGTGAAATCTCCATGTGAGAAGCCAGAGGGTAGCTATCAAATCCTACCATTCAGACACTTTATGGAAATGAACTGAGTAGATTACAAAAGGAAGAGCCAAATGCCAAATAGCATCCTCCCCACATCAGTCCCTAGGTTGACATTTAGGCAACAGCCTCTGAGTCTATGAGGTTTTCTGAGATTGTTCAGAAATCTAGCCAAGGTTACTAAAAACTTCAATTCAAGAGCCAGTGGGTCTTTGCCACTTACTTAGTGCTTCATGAATACGCACTTTAGCATGTACCCCTTCCTGTTCTTTTTTTTTCTGTTTCCTTTTCTCTGTGATTTTTATACTTGATGCCCAGCTCACTACGGGTCAAGCACAAGGAAAAGATGTATCAAGTGTGAGAAGAATATGTGACAGCTGATGCCATAGAGCCCCCATCGAGGGGAAAAAAAACGAATAAAACCAATTTCAATTTTTCCTACAGTGCTTTGAAAATATTACCTCACTTGTAAGCCAAATTTGTGTGTAATGATAGAAAGCATTTCATGGCACAGAATTATTATTTAGCTAAATGTGCCAAGTCAATTCACTCAAGGTTACAGTATAACTATCCACTTCTTATTTACTCTTTCCTTTTTATGTTTAATGACCCCTCTCAAAATGGAAACTGGTAGAAAACTACACCCAATTTTCAGCTGTTCATGGTGCTGATACTCAGGGAGTCTTCCATGACAGTGGTCCTAAAATTTTGATAGGTGTAAGAATCACCTGGAGCATTTGTTAAGATAGTTTTCTGCACCCCTTCTGATTCAGCAGGTCAGATGAACTTGCATTTCTAAAATGTCCTCAGGTGATGCTGATGCCGCTGGCCCCACAACCATATTTTGAGAACCAATTTGTACTTGATCTCCCAGAGGTCCCAGTGGAAATGAGTCCCAGTTGCTTACAGTAGTAACCTACTCAATAACCCACTCTTTCTTAACTTCTTTCCCTTCCCCGTGTGATGTTCCTGTTTCCTCTAACCAGTGTTTGCTGGAATTATCTCCCTAATAAACTATTTTCACTCAAATCTCAGGCTCAGTGACCATTTCTGAAATTAATTCAAACCAAGATAAAGACAGGGCCGCAGGGCAAATAAGCAAAAAGGAAAGCAATGTGAAACGTCTCAAAAGGAGGCTGACCTTGCTGCTGTGCAGAGCACTGCTGCAGTCTCAGGGCTCCCGGACGTTTCAGCGGTATGCTTTCTGCAAGCCTCCCTCCAGACTCAGTCTCAGGCCAGAGCATAAGGTGGACTAAGCCTTGGAATAATGCCGCTTTTTTGGCTGCCTAAATGCCCAAGTCCAAAATCTTGATACAATCTTGGATTTCTCACTCTCCATTTCCCTTTCTCATCCAATTGATCATCACATTTTGCCACTTCAGCCTCTTTACTTCAAAGACATTTCTTCATCCACATCCTCTACGACCAGTTCAGACCCTCCTTCATCCTTTTTCCCTTGGCAAACAAGAGTGAAGTGACTAATATCTCTGTCCTTAGTCTGGTCTCTTTCTTTTTTGAGACAGAGTCTCGCTCACTCTGTCGCCCAGGCTGGAGTGCAGTGGCGCAGTCTTCACTCACTGCAACCTCCGCCTCCTGGGCTCAAGTGGTTCTCCTGTCTCGGCCTTCTGAGTAGCTGGGACTACAGGCATGTGCCATCATGCCCGGCTATTTCTTGTATTTTTAGTAGAGATGGGGTTTCACCATGTTGGCCAGGCTGGTCTCGAACTCCTTACCTCAGGTGATCCGCCCACCCTGGCCTCCCAAAGTGCTGAGATTACAGGCATGAGCCATCGTTCCCAGCCCCCTCTTCTTTACATCCATAATACTGATGCTAGTATAAACTTTCTAGAATGAAAATATGACCAGTCCCTGAAAACCTTCTGGTGGTTCCTCGGATAAAGGCCAAGATCAAAGAAGGCCATCTATAACCAAATCCCTGCTTAGTTCTCCAGTCTAATCTCTCATTTCTGCCAAGCATACACTCTACATTTAAGTCACGTCAATTTACTTCCATTTCCATGTACAGATGCTCTCTTTCACCTCCATGCTTCTGCTGACATGCCTGGAATTCACTTATTCAACAAATATTATGTTGAACTCCAAAACTATGCCAGATACTGTTCTAGATGGTAGTTATATAGCTGAGAACAAACATGATAAAAATTCTGCCCTCAGGGAGCCTCACTTCTCATAAGGTGAGATTGACAATACACAAAATCAATAAGAAGAATGTCAGATAGTGACATGTGCCAAGGAGAAAGAAGATACAGTGGGATAGAACAAGAAGTTCAATTTTAAATGGGATGTGATGGGGGCCCTCAATTAAAAAGAAGAAGACATTTGAGCAAAATCCTCCTGGAGAGAGGCAGTGCGTCTTTGCAGATATCTGAGATAGGTTGTTTCAGCAGAGGGTACAGGAAGGCTGAAAACCCATCCTTGTTCTCCTTTTCCTGCCTGGATTCCCTTATCTAATTCATCCTCCAGGTTGGATCTCTCCTGCTACCTGGAGCCTTGCCTAACTCCCATTGTTCATTCTCAACTAAACATCCCATCTCAATGCTCTGAGAACATCTGGCCATGTGCTTATTAAAGCATTTAAAATATTGATGATGATAAAATGCAGTTAACATGTGTAATGTACTTACTGAAGGCCAGGCACTGTGCTGGTGATTCACTTGGATGACCTGCTTTCAATACTCATGTCACTGTAAGAAGTTGTGTATTTACATTATCTCATTTTATTATCTCATCCCTGTCTCCTTTACACCAAGAAAGAAATTGACACACAGAGAAGTTAAGTAACTTGTTTAAGATCACCAAGAATTCTAGACTGGGTTTTTGGATAACAGGGACAATGTAGCTCTCATATGTGTGCCCTTCACAATGGTCTGGCTCTCAAAAAGGATCGCTAGCTCAGTGCTTCAAATAGACCTTAACATATTCATATAGTAAAATGGAACTTCTCGCTGTATCTTACCAAATCATGATCACATGAATTTATACATGTTTGATGAGTATGTTTGTGATGGTATAACTTGAAAGTTAAATTTATTTGGTGAGACTCTGGGGTCACCTCACAAAGAAAGATTGGCATCTTTTAGAGAAGCTGGTATGGAGATGCAATGCAAAGCTGTTTGGCTGCAAATTGGGAGAGATCTGCTCTATGAATTAAGACTCCATAGACTGAGGGAAACAGTGGTTTCAATTATAAGCTCCAAATGGAAAGTCATTTGGACAGATGTTCAGAATCACAGATGTTGATATATCATCAAGCCGCTTCTCACATGAGCACCTCCACATTGCTCTCCAGGTGAGTGGCAAGTCTCTGGGTGAGTAACTCCAGGGAGTTATTTATATAATTACGGTCAAGAATTCTCCCAAGCAACTACATGTGGGCTTGCAAGTCTCTACTATTTCTGAAGTTCTGCCAGCTTATCTTACCATTTCTCAGCTCCAGAATTGTACTACCTGTCTTTCTAGCATAGTGTTTCCTAATGATCTTGCCCTTTGGGGGATATTCAGCAATATCTGGAGATGTTTTTGGTTGTCACAACTGCTGGGGTCAGGTGCTACCGGCATCTAGTGGGTAGAGGCCAGGGATGCTGCTAAACATCTTACACTGTACAAGACAGTCTCCCACAACAGAGCATTATCCAGTCCAAAATGTCAACAGTGCCACAGGCCTATCTTGTTGCCTTTTATAAACCAAAGTAGCTCCCTTCTGTTCCCATCCAATGATGTGTCAAGAGTATAAGCACTGTCCTTGCTGTTGTTTATTGGGGAGAATTATTGTTGCATTACATACATTTCCTGAGGTTGAATTAGGATGAATCATTGGAGCAAAAATGATTCTCAGGTTGCTGCTTCAGCCTGGCATGCCCTTCATACCTATCCATGGGGTGAACACTAATTCCTCTTTAAACTCAGAAGCGTCACTTCCAACATGAAGACTTCTCTAACACCCCACAGGGAGAAATAATCACCTTTTCCTTTGTACCCCAAACATATCTCGTACATCATTCCAGCATAGAAACCATAACACTTCATTGTCATTATTGTTACAAGCCTGTCTCCTTTACCACATCCCCGTTAGCCCTTCACTGGAGCTAGAGATCACATCTTACTATTTTTCATTTCCCATGCCCATAGCACAGTACCTGGCCCTTAGTAGACATTTAATGCATGTATTTGAAATGAATGCATTTTCAGGGGGAAATTTGGTTCTAGAAATTGTTCTACATTCAGCTACTCTAATTTTTCCCAAAAATGTGACTTTCTTCTCCAGTTTCCAAATAGAATAAAAGCCAAGCAAACTACATGGCCCATCCCTTTGCCCTCAGCCTCATGGCCCACATTACTAATGTTTGAGTTCAGAAGACATTTCTCCAAAGCCCCAAAACAGCAATATGAAAGTCCTAGTGATGGTGGGAAAGGATGATAAAATAGGCTGCTTAAAATCAAGCACTTTTGCACAGAAAAAAAAGGAGAGGCAAACAGCCACTGGCACCTTCCTGTGAGTAACAGAAGTTTCTATTTTAAAAGAAAGGCAGTCAAATAACAAGGAACTTATCACAATGCTGCTTTCCCAGATTTTTTGGCCAAGGCAACACATCAGCCTGGATCAGGCTCTTGGCATTCCATGATGGACCCCGCTCCAATGATGATTCATAGCAGCCATGTGAGGAATGGAGACTTTCACACGAACTCGCCTCTAAAAAAAAAAAAAAAAAAAAAGCCAGCTATTGCTGATATCTCCAGACATCAGCCAGTAAATGCAGCTCTGTCAAGCCTGCATGTGGCACTCAACTTTTTTCCTTGGTAAATGACAAGGTAAGTGATGAAGTGGCCAAAGGCCTGGACTCTCAGTGGTTCTCCATCATTTTACTCTCAGGTAGCCTGGATGTTTCCTCTCTTGGTTCAATGTTCAAGTATTCCAAAAGTTTCATGAACACAGTGGAAAAACTGGGTTCACAAATCTAATTGTTGTCTTCTTTCTTCACTCTTAAACTTTTTTTGGTTTTGAGTTATCTATGTAGCTTTTGGATGACTTTCATGTTAGGAATTAAAAAAAAAAAAAAAAAAAAAACCCAGCTCCCCTTACATCATTTTGACTTCCAGGTATTAAATAGTTGAGATGTCTAAGTTTGTTTGTGTTTTCATTAAGTTAACGTTTCTATCACCGTCTGCTCCTGATAGGCTTCAAGAAAACAATGCTGACCATTTAAGAATAAAACAACACAGTTCATTGGAAGGAAACAGAAGGGATGAATGCTCCTCGTAGCCTAAACTGAGTTGATTATCATTCTTGGGCACAATGTTGGTTTCAAGTTTTCCTGAAGCTAAGCCAGAAAAAAGAACAGATTGCAAGTGTGTGCATGTCAACACTGAGGAATTCGGATATTGAAAAGTGGGGAGGCAGGCCCCCACATCTCTTTCCTGAGAGAGGCTCAGGAGCAGGAGGAGCAGCCTCCTGTCCCTCCTGAGAGTGGGCGGTCCCGCCCTACACAAAGTCTGGCGAGAGGAGGAAGTCACCCTGGGACTTTCCCAGTGATAATGGCAACATGTATCTGGACTTCTGTCTAAATGACGTGCTCAAGGGCACAGATCCAGGAGAGAAGGTCTAGAACCCAAAATGGGAGCCTCCTAGGCAGGACAAGCAGGGTGCTTTTTAAGTCTGTGATGCCTGACTTTTAAAAAGCACTCCCACCATAGAATTTCTAAAATTCAGTTGATTCTTTTAAAATAGCAAAACCAGGTTGGTCTCAAACTCCTGACCTCAAACCCCATCTCTACTAAAAATACAAAGAGTTAGCCGGGCATGGTGATGGGCGCCATTGCACTCCAGCCTGAGTGACAAGAGTGAAACTCTGTCTTAATAAATAAATTAATTAATTTAATTTAACAGCAAAGCCCTAACAACCCAGTTGCTATTACAAGTATCTGCCACTTATGAAGCATTTTTTCAGTCAATCCTCACAAAAACACAATAAGAGTAAGGACACTTATTAAGAGCTTCCAGGTAGCAGGCACTGTTCCAGTGTCTTTATGTACTTACATACTTTAATACATTAAATTATCTCAAAAACTTCATGGAGTATGTACCATGATCCCAGTCTTGTTGGTGAGGAAGTTGAGGCACAGAGTTATTTAATAGTGTCACCATCACAAGAGTCCTGACTGTGGGAGGTCCAGTATAAACCTAGAGTTCTATTTCCTAGATCATGCCTTTATTTATTTTTAAATAATAGCTTTATTATTTTTTATTTATTTATTTATTTTTGAGATGGAGTCTTGTCCTATCACCAGGCTGGAGTGCAGTGGCGCCATCTCAGCTCACTGCAACCTTGGCCTCCCGGGTTCAAACAATTCACCTACCTCAGCCTCCTGAGCAGCTGGGACTATAGGTGTGCCCCACCAGGCCCAGCTACTTTTTTGTATTTTAGTAAAGATAGGGTTTCACCATGTTGGCCAGGATGGTCTTGATCTCCTGACCTTGTGATCCGCCCACCTCGGCCTCTCAAAGTTCTGGGATTACAGGCGTGAGCCACCACACCCTGCCAACAACAGCTTTATTGAGATATAATTCATATTTGCTATAATTTATTCTTAAAGCATACAATCCAATGATCTTTTAGTATATTCAGAGTTGCGCAGCCATCACCACAAAGAATTTTAGAGCATTTTCATCACCCAAAAAGAAACCCTCTACACATTACCAGTAACTCCCATACTCCTTCATTAGACCTTGGCAACCACTAATCTACTTTCTGTCTCTGTAGATTTGCCTCTTCTGGACATTTTCTCTAAACGGGGTCATATAATATGTGGTCTTTTATGACTGGCTTCTTTCACTTAACATAATGTTTTCAAGGTTCACCCGTGTTGTAACATGTTTTAGTACTTCATTACTTTTTATTGCCAGATAGGTCACAGGCTTAACTGCTACACTGTGCTTCTCTCTGAGGCTGGTATCATTATTCTCATTTTACACATGAGAAAACTGAGGCTCCAAGAAATAAAATAAATGACCTAAAGTCACACATATAGCCAAAGGTGGATCTGGCATCTGCTGACCCCAAAGTCATGCCTCAAAACCCTGCCCTATTGCCTCCACAGCATGTCCTTCCTTAGAGAAGTTACCTGTGCAAGGGAATTTAGTCTCACATGTCCTGGTAACTTTCTCTTTACTTCCACAAAAGGTGATAAAGAAATGATTGAGAAAATGAACTTCAGAATTAAGCTCAGGACCAAGCTGCGTGGCTTCAGACAAATCATTTAACCTTTCTACACCTCGATTTCCTCATTTATAAAAGAAGAATAAAGACATCCACATCTTAGAGTTCGAAACACTGATTGTAAATAGTGTGGTCCAGTGCCAGGCATATGGTAAGGGCTCAGTAAATCCTAATTTAATCAATTAGAACACTGTTCTGGGGCAGGTGGTAGGCATTGAGGCAAGTCTAGGACAAAGAAGGAGGTTCAGCTGCAGGAAAGAGGAGGAAAAGAGAGAGCGATAAAAGTATGTTGTATGAGAATGTTGTGGTTGTTTTCATGCCTGTGTCTCTAACAGAAATCAGCAACATGGAACATTTGCAAGTACTTGATCCACACCAAGACATCTGGAGAGGGCCCCAAGGGAGAGCTGCTCCATTCTGCCCTCCCTTCAGGCCAGCTGGGGGTGCCTCACTTGTTTCCACCCCTAAACAATTTGATGCCAAAGAATTCAAAACTTTGAGTTGGGGTGGAGATTTCAGTTTTCATTCTCTGGGAAGCCAAAATAGTCTAAAACAGTACCCTCAACACAAGCATGCCAATTACATATTCAACCACATTTATTTCTGCATTCCACTTCATGCAATTAGAGAAGATAAGTACTAGGTTCAAGATACACAGTAGATTTCTGAGTTTTTAAATGAAATCATTTATAATTAATTGAAAATTGTCTTTCTCAAAAGCAAAGCAAGCCTACTTTCGAGATCTTGCTAGCAGGCCCTGTATCAATTTGGAAACTGCAGACATAAAACAAGGGATATGGAAAAGACAACAACTAAAATATGCTCTTTTTAAAACAGAAGAGAAAGAAGCAGGCTAATTAATGTTACAAGCTATGAAAGAGCAAGTTGTTTCAATCACTAAATGGATTTAATTTTTGTTTTTTTGCCTGCAAATAAAGCCTTCTATTCGCTTATTCAGGTAATGTGCACCTATTGGTAACATAGGTTTCAGAGAATTCATTCTTTGTCAACAAAATTTTTTAAAAAATAGTTGTTTATGCAGGGGGAACAGGAGGAGGTCAGCTGATTTCAGGGCATTTTTAGATGGTTCTGTTCATGCTCAAGAAAACTGTACATTTTAGACCTAAATCATTGATCTACCCACACCTGGACTCTGCACATTAATCTAAAATGTTTATATTTTGGAAAGCCGAGGATGAGGGAAGAAGCACATTAGCAAAGGCTGCTTGGCACCATCCTGGGCTATTTAAACTTCACATGAGCATTGATTCAAAATAATTTATAAGCATCTATTACAATAAAGACCAGAAGCTGGTGGCTGGAGAATTTTCGTTGTAGTAAACCTTACTTTGGTGGCCACTAATAAACCATGCATGCCATTACCCATGACTGGTGTCATCCCCTCCCCAACAGCCCATCCAACGGATCTGGGCTTGCCCGTGGGACTGGCTTTGGCCAATGGGACATTAGCAAATACGTTGTAGGGGCGGTTTGTCTTCTTGGAAAGCTTGTTTTAGGAACAAACACTCTTAAAACCTAGATTCCATGCCATGAGAAGCCCAAATTAACCATAAGAGGGAGATTTGAGGCCCTCGCTGAGAGCCTCAGCTGAGTTCTCCACCAACGGCCAACATCAACTTGCCTGCCATCTTAGAAGAATATCCTCCAGTGCCTGCTGAGCCTCCCCTCATGGGTCATACTAGCCAATGCCACATTGAGAGAGATGAACTGATCCTGCTAACTCCTGTTCAAATTTCAGAATAGTGAATAGAAGAATAAATGTTGTTTTAAGCCATCATTTAGTTTTGCAGCTTTAGATAACCAAAATAGAGGTCTGAGCATAGCTCCAAGCACAGATGTGAAGTGAATTCTGCTCTTCCAGCCCAATATGCACCTTCCTGAACCATCAAGAGGAAGAGAGCCTGCCTCTGACCTGCACTGAGAGTTTGAGAAGGCTGGCTCATGCCCTGATATTCGTAACAATATTCTCTTTAAATATCAACAGCAAAAGCATCATTTATTCTGCTCTTTGTAAGTGCCAGAGACTGCCAAGAGTTATCAATGTATACATATGTAGCAAATCATTTTGTCCATATAAAGCCTGTGAGAAAAGAAACATCTCTATATGAAGGATAAGGAAACTGAGACAACGAAGGTGAATAATTTGCCCAAGAGGTTCCAGGTGATGTTCCAGGAATAAAATTAAGATTCTAACCAGTCCTTTACTGCTAAAGCCAGCTTTCGCCCAGGATATGCCTCCTTTACACTAGGAAGGCATTGCTGACCCACTTCCATAGCCTGAGTCTCGCATTCTGTTATCAGCAGAGGGGTAACTACTAAGGGGGTTCTACTAATCTTACAACACTCTCTAGCCATTATCTTCCCAAGCATACTTTTTGAAGTAGTTGCCAAACATCAGGCAAATTTTCCCTTCTGGTGGGGGGTGGGGAGGGGAAGGAACCCATTTTCTGCAACTTCCCACTCCTCATAGGAGTTCTCATCCCTGGTTCATCTCCAGCCACCAGTCACCCACCTCAGCTTCATTGAAGAGCTTGAATCACCAATAGGGAAACATCCACCCCTGGCCTGACCTGTCACAGCCGCACTCCTTGATGTTCTTTCGGGAAATATGCTCACAGGGGACAGGGCCAGGAAAAGAAAGTGTTGTTGCTGGTTGAAGGCTGGACCCCAGATGTTTGTACATGCCAGTATTGTATAATCATAACTTTAATTTGTACCAGGAAACCAAAAAAAAATTGTGTGACTTGCTTTATTGCAACATTTGCTTTATTGTGGCTGTCTGGAACCAAACCTGCAATATCTCTGAGGTATGCCTGTATATTTCAAATGTTAATAATAATAATTACAAAGAGACATAAGAGGGAAAGATGGGAAGAGGAGGAGAATGAAGATGGGTTTATGGGTGAGAAAGACAGGAGTTCTACGGTTGCGATCTACTGTTAAAACTCCTTATCAATACAGCATGCCTCCCATTAATAGTAATTATTCATTTTTAAGTCTATTTGCCTTGCTAAATAGTGAGTTCATTGACAACAGGGATCCTGTCTTAGGTAAATTTGTAATTGCATCATACACAGCACTGACATATACATTTTTAGAATGATGGAGACTTAATGAATAATTTCCTTGATTTCTATGGTTTTCCTAGTTGCTGGCACCTTGGCCCTGAGTCCCAACTACTTGTTCCACCGTTTCAGCTTCTGTGGGCCATAAATCATGATATGACAGGAAGACATTGAGAAAATTGTATTTGGCCAAGATGCAGAATCCCAAAGTCTTGAATTATGCCCTCCCACAGACTCCCTTTTCAAGGACCCAAGAAGATATACCCAGAGAAGAACAGTAAAAAACATACAGTCATTGCATGAGAATTTAGCTCCAGTGAACAGAGCTGGATGATGTGAAGGCTCTGCCCAGCCTAAAAGCAGACCTAAGCAGGCCTTGCTTCTTTTCCCTCTGAATTCATAGTCACAACAAGGGAGAATGAGTCCATGGAGAATCTCACCAAGGTCAAGCAAGCCAGAGAGCACTTGCCCTTTTTAGCTGGTCTAGTGGGCAACTTCAGGGCATCCCTAAAGCAGAGTAACTATCAAGCAAGTGCAGCATGGAGCCTATTTCTGCACCTGTCATGAGGAAGAAAGAGAGAAGGAGAAAGAACGCTCCATCAACCCCACCTCCTAGATTTACTCCAGAGAAACTGCTGCCACTTGGGACCCAGGGTTGATGTCCCTTACTGATTAGCAAAGATGTTCAAGCTTCTAGCATTACGGCACAGTGAATGGCCTTGACCTTAATCCATTATCAACATTTATCCTTGAGGATACAATTTGGAGATGGGTGTAGAAGAGGAGCTTCCCTCAGA
Organism: Rhinopithecus bieti; assembly: GCF_001698545.2. Lineage (NCBI taxonomy): Eukaryota > Metazoa > Chordata > Mammalia > Primates > Cercopithecidae > Rhinopithecus > Rhinopithecus bieti. The sequence continues at coordinate 1,427,222 of NW_016803416.1, forward strand.
GGCCAGGATAGCTCTGAAGACATGATTTGTTTTTCATCGGATTTGCTACCTTACTTTGAGCTGTGGTACTTTTACCTTACTGTTTCTTGTTTTTCTACCACATCTTTGCATCTTTATTCCTGTCTCTCTTGACCTTGAACTCAATGTACATGCCTTATCTCTCATGAGTTCTGTGTGTTCGGTCCTGGGAAAAGAGAACAGGAATTTTCTTCCAGTGAATTCTGGAATCTTCATTTGTCACCTTTCTCCTCATGTTTTCCTTCCTGGAAGCTGCACGTACATACACACACAACATGCATGCATCCCTTTGCTTCCTGTGGATAAATAAGATTTTGTATCTCAGAGCATGATGCTCTCTTAGGCTCTACCTTTTGTGATATTTTGAAATCAATTAAAATACCCTTGATATCCCTTGAAAGTTTTGTAAGATTTAACTTAACCCTTAGGGGAAAAGTCAGAGGGCCTCTCTTTACACCTCATATCCCTCACCCTTTCAATCCCTTGGGTAAGGGGAGACATCTAAAAGGTTGAGATGCAGTCTTTACTGTGAGAACCTCCCTCTGAAACTGCTTCAACTGCTGACAGCTCACAAGACAGAGCATGAGTTAATGTCTAATATTAAACAAAGTCAAAAATCAAATACATCAATCACCTAACTAAAAGCACATTTCAAAGGAGGACATAGCCAACTGGATGGCAATCCTGAGCAACACTTGCCTTGGCAGGTGTCTGATGAAGACACTGCTCTGTCTTGCTTCCAAAGTCCTTCTAAGCAGGCAGCTTGGCGGGCCAATCTTGGATGGAGAGAGATGCCTCCAGTTTTAGGAGCCAGAGCTGAGGAAGGAGAAAGTAGACCACCTGCAGGCAATACAACACTACCTACTTCCCTAATGCCTCACTCACATTAGCACACTGATCTCACCTGTGACCTTCACTGAGCTAGCTCAAGATCCCCAGGCTGCAGTGAGAAAACAAATTTCCATTGTCTACTGATGCCCATTGGGTGACCTTTGCTTTTGAATTCTTGAAATCTAGATTCCCTCTCAGTGTCTTCTAGGTTACCAGTACACTTATCCCCTCCAAATCAGGGCATAGTTGCAACTAAGCAATTAAGAGAAGACTGGAGACCAGTGGGATTGGAAGGCAATGGTGTCGCTGGAGTTTCTAGGCTTTTATCCATCCAGACTTCTCCAGTGTCTTGTCGTGCGTTGATTCTCTCATCAGATCTTTTTGGGAATGCCCTCATCCTGGGTTGCCAAGGAGCACCTGAAGCAGAGGATAAGTGAGTGCCTTTCTCAAGGCACAGAGAAAGACATTGGTGGTCTTCATTTGCTCCATCAACCCCACCTCCCAGATTTATGTTTGAACTGTTGATCGTGGTGCTCACATGGAGGAACAGGACACTGGAGTGTGAAATGACAAAATACACCTCTTTCCTAAAGCAAAGCAATCTACCTTGATCACAAAGCTTGTCATGGCACTAAAACACATCAGTATAAACAAGGGCAGAGATGAGAACCATAATGAAGAGTTTGAGAAACTGTAAAGTAGTCCTGAAAGGAAGTGGTACCTCTTGAGAATAGTCCTATAAAGTATATACCTGTCACTAAAAGATGCCCAAGTCACTGGCCTTAAGTCAATTACCATGTGTAGATCTGCTATAACCAGAGAAGGTCACAGATATTCGATTCTGTAAAAAGCAGCTTTTAAAAATAAAATTCAATTCTTGGCATGTGTTGCAATACTTTCCCTGTTCCAAACATAATACTGAAGCCACCCACAGGACCGCTGTCTTAGCCAAATACAGTAAAGAAACAAGACTTCTCAGGAAAGGCCCACACGAATAGTATCCAAGGGCCAGGGTCAGGTAACAACGCAAACAGGCTGCAAAGTCTCCTCTTCTAGCACCACTGGACATACTGTAGCTGAGTAAGCCAAGGATGCTCTGTCCAGCTTTCTCAAAGTGCTGCTCATGAAGACAATTCCACAGACTACAGTACTCAGAACTTCAGACTGTGGGGAAGGCCCTGCCCAGTTTTTGCCTGTGAACTCAATTTCTATAAAACAGAGTTATGGCAACTGAGAACAACACCTCTCATACAGTCTCCATGTAATTTGTGTGTGTGTGTGTGTGTGTGTGTGTGTGTGTGTGTGTGTGTTTTTAGACTGGGTCTCACTCTGTTATCCAGGCTGGAGTTCAGTGGCATGATCATGGCTCCCTGCAGCCTCAACCTCCCAGGACCAAGCAATCCTTCTACCTCATTCTCTCAAGTAGCTAGGACCACAGGCATGCACCACCATCCCCAGTGAACTTTTTTATTTTTTGTAGGGAAGAGTTCTCTCTGTGTTGTCCAGGGAAGAGTTCTCTCTGTGTTGTCCAGGGAAGAGTTCTCCCCCAGGCTTGTCTCAAACTCTTAGGCATAAATGATCATCCCACCTCAGCCTCCCAAAATGCTTGGATTACAGGCGTGAGCCACAACGCCCAGCCCTGTAATTCTTATTGTCATAGCTAGATCATTATTTGCAGGAAGGCAGAGACTATCCAGCTCTAGAAGCAACTTTAAGCCATTAGGACTGACTGCTTCCCTCCAAACTTACTACACACTTGGGTTCAAAAAAACAGGACCATATTTCAATGTTTTGCATTATTCATGCCATAGTCCTGAACTATTCACTCTAATTCATCTCATTTCTTACTTCCTGCACTATTTTTCCTGGCTTTTTACCTTCTAGTCTGTCTTCTGACAGATGATCTCTCCTTGCTTCTTGAACTGGGTCCTGAACCTGAGACGTTCTTCAGCAGTGGGTAAGAGAACTGGCTTTGAAGCCAGTTTTTCTAAATTCAAATCCTGATACTGTCATTTATTAACAGTATGATCCTGGACAAGTTATTTTAATTTTCTAAACCTTAATTTTCTTAACTGTAAAGTGGTGCTCATAATAGCAACTACCTCTTGATCTGCAGTCCAATGCTCCTGGCTGGATGCGGTGGCTCATGCTTGTAATCCCAGCACTTTAGGAGGTGGAGTTGGGTGGATGAACTGAGGTTAGGAGTTCGAGACCAGCCTGGCCAACATGGCAAAACCCCATCTCTACTAAAAATACAACAAAAAGAAAACAATAAGCCATGCATGGTGGTGCACATCTGTAGTCCCAGATACTGGGAGGCTGAGGTGGCAGAATCACTTGAACCCAGGAGATGGAGGTTGCAGTGAGTCAAGATTGTGCCACTGCACTCTAGCCTGGGTGACAGAGCAAGACTCCCTTTTAATAATAATAATAATAATAATAATAATAATAATAACAATAACAACAACAATAATAGCACCTACCTCTTGGAATTCTTGGGAAGATAAAAAGGTTTATATCCAAAACAATTAGAACACCAACCCAGCACAGCTGAATTGCTCAATAAATGCTAGCAGTTGTAGGGCATTTTTCAGCCACCTCTATAGCCATGTGGACACTTTAGTCAACCTGGGAAAATACCCAGTACAGGTCATCTCCCAGATACTTTATACCTGGTAATCCATGCCAGGTTCACTCCAGCAAACAGAGAAGAAAGCATTTATTTCTATTTGCTCTAACACAGAGCAAAGCATTATGATAAGAGCTAAGATTTTCTTTTTTTTTTTTTTTTTTTTTTTTTTGACCTCGTGATCCACCCGCCTCGGCCTCCCAAAGTGCTGGGATTACAGGCTTGAGCCACCGCGCCCGGCCAAGAGCTAAGATTTTCTTATCCAGTGATTAATTTCTTATTGGATCCAGCTTATTTAAATGGAGCTCCACAGAGAGTTAGTTAAATTAAACACAAAAGTTTTTTCTTGTTGAGTTTTTTTTTTTTTTTCAAACACTTGCTTGCTCTTCATGATATAGTAAAACTCATTAATAAACCACAACATGTCTTACATGTCCATTCCTGATCTCCATACTTGAGTGGTCACCAAGAAAGTATTGCACATTCAATCCATAGCATTTAATTGCCATGGACCCTACCTTTAACTGGTTATTATCTGGTTGTTAAGAGAAGACTAACACATAAGACATTATCAAAGAACAATAGAAGGTATATAATTAAGCACTAAGCCAAGTAAATGGTGCCGATTATAAATTCAGTAGTTCTGGAAAGGACGTATCGGGTAACGGGTTATAGTAACTCACTTATTCACTCAACAAACACTCACTGAGTACCATCCAAGTGCCAGTTTCTGTGCTAGGCTCTGAACATAGGTGGAGGACATTGGGATCTTTCTTCCCTGCAGTCTTCCAATCTTTCCTACGGCCCCCCGCCCCATGGTATAACCATAATGCAGCCGGGTCATTCATTCTTCTGAGCCAAGGATGGCAAATTCATTCACCTTGCCAGTGAGTGGTTCCTAAGTGGCCACTGAGGTTGAGAAGAGTTGGCTTGAAGCTTCTGGCAAAGTTCCTCCTTGGTCTGAAGAAACTATCCCAGGAAGACATACGCCTTTTCCCTTGGTTGATGCCAAGCATGGATGTGAAGTCCTTAACTACCACATATATCTTGCCACCAGCTTGAAAATAGAGAAGCAAGAGCCAAAAAAAAAAAAAAAAAAAAAACTATAGAAAAACAGAGTCTGTGCCATTAGACTAAGTCAAGTTTTCATAGAGCCCTAGTTTTGGGCATCCAGTAAAGGAATCCAGTACATTTCCTTATTCACATTAGCTTAAGTTTTGCTTTTTTTTTTTTTCCTGTTATTTGCAGTCATACACATTCTAACTTATAGAACACATGAAGAAGACAAATGAAATACAATCAGTTCTCAAGGTACTCACAGACTAGTGTTGACAAACATGTAATCATGCAGCATTGTGATTTGTTAGTTAAGTACAATGGAATAGTGGTTCAGGAATAAAAGTATATCAAAGGAAGGAAGAGTTGGCAAGATCTAAGAGAGGTAGTTTTATCAACTTTAATTAGTCCTTGAAGGGCAGTCAGTGAATAATGATAAAATAGTGAGTAATTGGCAATACTCCAGCTTATCACTGCAAAAGTTGGCTTAATTCCTATTGCTTTGTCAATTTCAGTTGTTATTACTAATGCCTTAAGATAGGCAAAGGATAATCTCTTCCTAGAATTATAAGCTAAAGAATACGCTCCTTCAGTTTGATTCCTGTTTCTGGATTCAGTCTGAAATTCAGTCTTTTTTCTGTCTTCAAGGCTTTTCTTTTCTTTTCTTTTCTTCTTTTTTTCTTTTTATTTTGAGACAGAGTCTCTCTCTGTTGCCCAGGCTGGAGTGTAGTGGCACAATCACGGTTCACTGAAACCTCTGTCTTCTGAACTCAAGCAATTCTCATGCCTCAGCTTCCTGAGTAGCTGGGATTACAGATGCCTGCCACTGTGTCTAGCTAATTTTTTGTATTTTTAGTAGAAACAGGGCTCCAACATGTTGCCCAGGCTAGACTTGAACTCCTGACTTCAACTGATCCACCTGCCTCAAACTCCCAAATTTCTGGGATTACAGGTGTGAGCCACCATACCCAGCCTAAAGACTATTTTTTATCTCTAAAGATTAAACTGGCTTCAGAATTATAGAAAATCAGAACACTTTACCCAGTGTGCATAAGTTTTGGTAATTATGTGCATGTAAGGAAAAAAAACACTTTTTCTGTTTGATATCATTAGATGGTTGAAATTACACTTTTATACGTCTTTCTCTACAGACAGAGATTTTTTTCTGCTAGCTAAAAAAAATCCGGATATTCATTGACTAGACTTGTGATTATCTATTTTACATAAGCTTGGGCTTCATTGTATAACTATAATATTGAAGATTTCCAAATTAAATTTGGGAAACAATGTTAAAGCCTTGCTAAGATTGTGGTTAGGAGAAGCCGTAGTATAGCAGCTTTATTTAGTTGAGCTTCAGATACTCAAATTAATTTCCAGCATTTTCCAGTGTTTATAAATAAAAATAATTGCTTGTGGCAATGTTTCTGTGATGGGACTTTTTGCGAAAGTCTCTCAGTAGACCACTCAGGTCCCCAGAGTTGGCTAGCAGCTCCCTTCATGCTGTCTGGTATGCTAGGAAGTACATTTACAGAGATTAAAAACCTAGATTTTAGAATCTGACTGACCTGGGTTGAAATCCTGGTTCTGTACCTTATTAACTGTGTTATTTTGAGCAAGTTATTTAGTCTCCCTGTGTCACTGTGGGAAAATAAAACCAACCTAAGATTATTTTGAGAATTAAATGAAATAATATAGTCAAGTTTCTTAAAAGAGTGTCTGACATTCATTGTCTTTTAACAAATTTATTGAACTAGAGACATAAGACAGACAAAATTAACCCCCACGAGGGCTCTGTAACAAATGTCCAACAGATAATATCCAAATAGCCATTATTATTTTTAATAAGATCTGTTTATTTCCCGGGACATAACCATTGTCAAGTGCTCGGAGAGAAAAATCAAAGAATGATCATAGATTCCTCCATTGCCTCCCGCCTCCCAGCCCATATCCATTCCATCATGTCATGCTTTGAGAGTGTGCCTTCTTCTCCACTTCACCTACTGCCATGACAGTCCAGGACTGTTATGCAAATCATAGCCCTTTTTGTGAACTTCTTATGACTGTCTTGGCCATCCATTCTTCTTACATCCATTCTGCACATACTGGTTGCTGATTTTTTACTATTAACATCACTGATTTGATTTGCCCCAGACCCTCAAATGGCAAACCATTTCACATGAAATTAATCTCAACTCTTCTCATGCTTCTTGAGTTGGGTGCTGCCTTACCTCTTCCTAGCATCATGCACCCTATGTAGCACTATTTTCTAGACACCCTGGCCTTCTTGATGCTGTTTCAGCAAACCAAAAGCTGTTGCTCTCACTGTTCTCTCTCTCATATCTTCATAGAGCTGGCCATTTGTCATGATTCGAAAGTCAGCTCAAATGGACTTCCTTACGTTGTTCTTGACTTCTGCAGTAGGTCTCAGAATAACAACCAATTTTGTCTTCTTCATAATATGAAATCAGTTTGTCTACTTATTTATCTTTCTACAACTTCTATAGCTTTCCAGAATTTAAGATGCTATAAAAGCAAGAAACTCATCTACCCTGTCAGCTGCTAGATCCTTTGTGCCTTAAAAGAGTACATGGCACATAATAAGTACATAATGAATGTTTGTTGAATAGTGTCATACTGAGACTCCAAATGCTGCTTCAGTTTATTCACAAGTTTTCCAAGTCGTTTAACTTTCTACTTGAGGGGAGTTTAGGCCCTTAGAGTTATGAGTTCAAAGAACAGAGACCCGGGGAGGTGATGAGTCTTACAGAATTAGTTAGTGTTAGAGCCTAGAGAAGATCCCTGGGACTTTGAAGGTCTAGACGAGCACCCTGCCATAATATTGGTTTGCTAGGCCTGAGTCCTCTGACCCTCTAGATTGTCCAGAAGAAGGCAATGAAGTTTGAAATCATATCAATCACTTTCAATGGAATTAAGGCCTGGACTGGGTGGAGGAGGAGAAGTATGCTACTGAAACTAAATAAAGATGGGACAAGGGCAGAGAAGGCACTAGCACACAGGATCCCCGACCCAACACACACACACACACAAACTACTTCTTTATCACCATGAGTGAAAGGACCTCAGATTCGTAGCTACATGTTGTCAATATTCAAAGCATGTATCAAACACTGTTCTGATTAATAGAATTATAGAGTCTCAGCATGGAAAGATATCAATTCTTCTCAGATGCTTTACACCATTTACAATATGTCTGCCTAGAAGTCATCCACCTCACTTTTAAGTATCAAAGTGAGGAAGAACTCATTGAGTCCCAAGGAGGCTCATTCTGTCTTTCAACAGCTCTGAGTATAAGAACATTCTTCATTAAGCTGGGTTAAAAGCCACTCTTGTATATTTTATTGATTCTAGTTTTGCCATGTTGGGTTATCTAAAAGCAGCTATCATGTCACCCCCTAGTTTTCCTTTGTCCAGGTTTTCTAATACTTTTCTATGGAATGATCTTTCATTGACAAAAGGTTCATTTTTGCTGGTCTTTCCCTCTCTACATGGTTAGATATATCAGCATTCCTCATGAAGTAGGTCTTCAGGTATAGGAAGAGCAATTTAGAAGCCAGAACTTTCCTTGCACTGGAAATTATATTTATGTAATGTAACTAAAGTTATTAGTCTATATGAGTACTCGCAACCACCCCCAAACCACCTCCAGCCCATTAAAAATAATCCTGCATTGACTTCTAGGTTCCCACTCCTTCCCAGTCCCACTAAGGAAGGATTTTTACTTGCTGAGAGAGAAGCTAAGTTGACCTATATAATAAAGTGATAAAGGGGTTGTGGCCTGGTTATCAAGGAAGAGTTTTTTTGGAGCTCAAGTTTTTAAGAAGGAAACACGAGAGCAACTGCAGGGTGTAAGGGAATTGGAGAGAAAAAAAAAAGGTGGCATTATGAAGCACCAATGTGGCTTAGTAATGGAATTCTCTTAGATATTCTCCAAGAAATTCAAGTAGAAATTTCTAGTTGCTTTTAGCTGCCTTTAGTTGTTAGACTATGTTCCCTTGAATGTGACACACCACTCTGTGACAACAGGGGCCACTGAATTTATAAAGTTATGCACATTAACAATTAATTCCATAGCAATGCTAATGATTTGTATTTACAATGATTTCACTGTACTAAGGACTTTACATTTATTATCTCATTTAATTCTTAGAGCAACCCTTTGAGATATATGCTATTATAATCCCCGGTTTTCAGACGAGGAGACTGTAAAACATAGAGGTAAAAGAAGTTGTTTACAGCTAAGCAATGGTATAGTTCTCAGACCCGTATCTGTCTAACTTTAAATTCCATACATTATGTCTCATTGTAGTCCTTGAACAGAATGGCCTTGGTGCTTGTCCAGTAAGAAAAAGAGAAACAGCCAGAGGGATGAGCCTGGAATCCAGGAATTATCTGCTGCTCTAGGGAGAACATACTACTTAAAGCCTGTCTCAAGGCTGACAGTCCAGCACTGAGATCATTGAGATCAAAAACAAAATCAAAGTGATATTGAGGTTTCTGGAACATTCCTTAGAAAAGATCCAAACTTTCAAAACTTCAATCTTATTTTCCACAGTATTGATTGCACAATTTTAGCCCATGGCTACTTTTTTTCCTTCTTGAACACATCAATTCAGAAACTTTAAAGAACAAAATTGTGTTCACAAAAATGTAATTGATAAAACTAACTCTTTCCTAGCTGACTTTTTATGGTTTCAGCTAAAATGCAAGCTAAACTGATTTCCATAATGGACTATACTTCAAAATAATTGTAGTCTATTTGTATGCAAATAGCTGAATGACATCTCTCAATTTCAGACTCTGGCGGTAAACTCACATCAGTTTTGGGTAGATTCTAATTATGAATCTGATATAATAGGTATTGAATTAACGAGAATCTCTTACACCAGTTTTGAGAGTTAACACTCATTATTCACTATTTGAATCTTAAAAATGGAGTATGTTTATGATAAAATGTATTAGATGGTACCATTATTTAGTAACTATTTGATCTGAAATGGTTATTTAATTTCTCCCAGACCACAGTGTTAGAAAAATGAGAATAATAATGACTCCATGATAGGATTATTGGATAATGAAGTAAGATAATGTATACAAATTACTTAGGAAAATGTTTGTGGATCAATAAATTACAGTGTTCTCTATTCTCTGGTGCTAGATCACCCTGAAGGTCCCTCCAAGTGGTCAAAACTTAGTAACTCCTTTGCAAGGCATTGCCTTGCTACAGATGTCCTAGAAAAGGTTCCCTCCATGACGAGAGCCCAACTTTAATGTGAAGACAGAGATAATCTTTAATAAGAACTGAGGAAGCAGGAATCAAATTCATAAGACAGGCCAAGTAGACACATACATAAGGTCTGCTCTGGGTCAACAACTTGCCCACCTAGTGTCACATAGCACTCTCTGGCATGAATGATACCCACCCTGCCTTGCATTTCTGAGGACAAGGGCCATAGAAGGAAGACAACATTCTTTACAGGAGATGTTTATTTTCCCATTAATAAAGGGAAATTACTTTGTTGGTTAGGAGCCCAGATTTTAAAATTACTCCCATGGCTGTATCTAAAACCAATTCAATGTTTTAAAACTCAAATTTGTTTGGCATAATAGAGTTGAGGCTATCAGATCTTGTGATATGGCCAGTCATAAAATGTTCCCTGGGAACAAGAATGGGGCATACTGGGGGGAGTGGGAAGAGAAAAATCATAATCACTTATGTTCAGACGGGCATAGTGAATGCCTAGGTCAAACCTAGCTTCTGAGAACAGGAAAAAAATCCATCCAAATGGGTAGAATATGGTTATCCTACTTGTTGGCAGTATAGTGTGATTAAAGGACACCAGGCTTTAGAACTGGACAAAAAGATCTTGGCTCAAATCCGGGTTCTGCCCTTTATTCTCTGGGTGACATTGGGTAAGTTACTGACCTTGCCAGGCCTCAGTTTCTTCAGCTGTGAAATGAGGATCATAATATTAATTTTGTTATGGGGGCTAGGATAATGTAAGTAAAACACTTGGCTCAATGCCTCATGGATTATAAGTGCTCAACAAATGCTAGCTGTTGTTATTGTCATTTTGTTATTGCCGTTTGTGTGTTAGCAGCTATTATGTGCTAGTTAATCCACCTATTTTGCCTCTTTTAGGATAAAACACCCTGTCATGTTACTATTAACATCCCCATTTTATAGAGGAGAAAACTGACTCATATATCCAATACCACATAGTTAAGAGAAAGCAGAGCTGAAATTAGAACCTAGGTCTGGCTGATTTCAAAGCCCATGCTATCTCCGTTGCTTCCATCACCACTGTGGAAGTGAAAAGCTTCACTTGTAAGACGTGGGCTGTAATCTAAGAAAGGCTTTGATATGTGAAAGTAAGTGATAACAGGACATCCTGACAGGTGAGTATGTAGAATCCCGGGGAAAATTTATTTCAGAGATCTGGACAAACAGGCCTGTGTTCAGGGATATCAGCAAGGTCGATCCCAAGGGTGAATTCAAGGGCTCAAGTTTACAAGGCCAGACTTAGAACAGAGCTGGCTCAGACACAAGGGTAGATGGCTCCAGGTTACCCAGAAACCCACTAGGGTTTTTAAAACTCCTGTTGGCAGCAGGAAGAACTAGGTTCAGTGTATGGGGTGGCACCAGCCAAGCTACAAGTAGGTTTCAAGTAGATCCAGATGTGGGGAGGAACAGAGGAGAAGCAGGAAATCAGGCAAGTCCTTACATCAGCAACAACCAGTCGATTGACACTTTTTTTTTTTAACTTTGCAAACAGTTTCCCTGAAATTGTGCAGACACAGTCTTAAACCTGTCAATTCTGGAGGCTCCAGATTTATATATGAGCACTGCACTGTCATTCTCCAAGTGCAAAACTACAAAATGCAATGTTTCTTTCTCTTTATAGCCATCCATTCTTCCATGACCTTGAGTTTGATGACAGCTGCTTCTCTAGTTTTTCCAATTATTAGGGACCTTCTCCATGAGCACTGGCAATTCTAGAAATTAGGTAACACTCCCTGGCCTATGACTTGCACCTGTGACCCATGGCAGAGGCAGAGTTCGTCTATTGCAGAGTTAGCACATATGGAAAAATAGATGAAGTCACTGCCTTATCCATGTCCATGACAGACATTATTAATCAATCACAGCACTCTTTGTAATTTGGCCTAGAATATCCTCGTGGTTATGCTCCAAATCTAATCAATGGATTAGATTTAGTGCATGATAAAATTTACTGACCGGTGAAGCCTAGTGGTTTACCTTTCAATAAATCACTGAATTAAAAATAAAGCTAATAATGGCAGTTTTAAATGGACTTCCTGGTTAATTGTACAAATAAATGCCTAAGTACATTGGAATCTTGACAGAATAGGAAAAGCAAAATAAATTTTAAAATCCTCATTATAGAAGAAGGAATAAGGAACTCTGAATTCTTTTATTAGCAATCTGACTTAATTCAGCTATGTGAGCTTCTACTGTGTGTCAAGCTGTATTCTAAGAACTTTACATGTTATCTCATTTAATATTCATAAAATATTAGCTATTTTCATTAATTTTTTTAAAAGATGAAGAACAGAATATTAAAGAGGCTAAATAACTTCATAAAGATCATGTAAGGTCATCAGAGGTAGCAATGAGATTTAAATCCAGTCCACCTAATTTTGCAACCAGTGCCCTTAACCTCTACATTTTATATTGTCTAACCAGATATATAAAGGCCAAAAGAAAAAGAAAAAGCTAAGTTGGCAAACAATGGGTATGCCCTAGATTCAGAATATTCTTAATGTGGTGGGAGTTGCTAAGGCAGCAGCAGTTCTTTCAAGGCTTCACATCAGTCTGCCCCATTGGGGACCAAAGAGAATCAGGAGCTATGGCAGTGCAGGACAATCACACTCCACAATTCCAATGGATTGGGACATCAGAAAATTTCCCTTTGGGAAATTCTGTTATAGCAGTTAACTAGGACATGAAAGAAAGACTATGTGGGCACATGGCCCATGATTCTTTCTGCTCTATCAGGTTCACTGACTTAACAGAATCTCTCTTCTCTCTAGGGCCACATGCATAGCCCCAACAGATGCCCTTGCCATGCACAGGAGGATGAACTATGACAGTCAATGTCAACCCATCAATTACAATGTAGGGATCAATCCTAAAGGCCTTGACATTCCTGAAGTCTGTTGTAGCCACCACCTCTCATTTCCTTGGCTTATGAGTAGTTCCAAGGGAGATGGGAGCGCAGCTGGGTGCTAAAGGACCCCACTCCTGTTCAAATAGCAATTAAATCCCTCAAATCTTCTCTTGCAGAAACAAAATTGTGGCCATTCTAGCATGAGCTTCCTCAACTTGTCTCCATCTCTGTTTTTCTCTATTATCACTTTTTCTTCCTTTTTTGTGCTTTCAGAAGAGAAGCATCTCCTTATTGACCAATGCTGCTGCAGGTCCTTCTGGTGCTCTCTTCTGCAGTTTCCCTGGGACATTGCTCCATTGATTCTCTCCTCCCTATCTTAAAGAGAAGAGAGGTAGCCCAGGCAGTCACAATTTTCCTCTAGCCTGTAAAACATTCTTTCCTTTGAGCCTGCTACCCTGCTGTTGCCTGATCTCTTTCTTTTCTCACCGTCCACCAACATTCTTGCAAAAGTAATGTGCACCCACCAGCCTCTACTTAATCACCACCTCTCACTGTATTACCCCTAGAATAGCACATCTGTCCCCACAACTCCAAGAGAAATGACTTCTTTTTGGTCAACCACATGGATATTTGTATCAGATTGTGCAGTGAAGACTTCCATTTATAAATGAAAGAGGCCGGGCGCGGTGGCTCAGGCCTGTAATCCCAGCACTTTGGGAGGCCGAGACGGGAGGATCACGAGGTCAGGAGATCAAGACCGTCCTGGCTAACACGGTGAAACCCCGTCTCTACTGAAAAAATACAAAAAACTAGCTGGGCGAGGTGGCGGGCGCCTGTAGTCCCAGCTACATGGGAGGCTGAGGCAGGAGAATGGCGTAAACCTGGGAGGCGGAGCTTGCAGTGAGCTGAGATCCGGCCACTGCACTCCAGCCCGGGCGACAGAGCAAGACTCCGTCTCAAATAAATAAATAAATAAATAAATGAAAGAAACTAAGTCACCCTATTCCAGACTAAAGGGGGAAGGGAGTGTTTGTTTACTACTTCACATTCCCAAACCTTGAAAAGGGCAGGAATGGACCTGGCCAGAGAACATCATCAGGACGCTCTGTGTGACTGCCCATCTGTCTCTCATTTCTATCGTTATGTGCCAGCAGGGAAATGGGGCCATAGACCATTTTGGTCTCACATTTTTCATTGTGTTCCCTGGTGTGTTGGGAAAATCCAGAGAAAGGAATCAATTGGTCTGCCTTGATTGTATGGCCACTTCTTGAACCATTCACTGTGGCCAGAGGAAAGCCATGGCGATTGGATCAGCCTAGGTCCTCCGTCTATAAGGCTGGCTAGAAATGGACAGCATCTGGTACTAGAAGCAGCTGGGGAACCACAAACATGCCTGCTGGGGAAATCATAAACTGTACAGCCACCATGATTTATGTCTACTAAACAGACTTATGTGTACAGTTGAGGATTGTGCAGAATAAAATAATAGATGGTGGAATGGTGGTCATCATCAAAATCACACAGCTATGAAGGCTGAGCAAAACTATTAAGATATATTTGCAATTCTAGCCAAACATATATTTAAGATCTTGTGTCAAGTAGACCTAATGGCTCTATGGGACCTGAGCTCTCTGACTTGAAGGGACATCCAGTAGGGCCAGATGTCCCAAAATATGAGCTCCATCTGCCTGCTGCTTTTTTGCCCCTGGAAACCCCTTTTAGTTTCAAATTTTCACAATACAAGTGCAAGCCCCTATGAGAGGGCTCCTGTCATAGTTACAAATTAACAGCCCTGGAAAGAGTAGTTCACAGACAAATCTGAACAAAAAGACCCTGCAGCAACAGAACCAGAAAACTCCTGGGAATTTTGGGACAGTGGAAAAAGAAAGTGGAGCTGCAGGAGCAACAAGTCTTTCCCAGCTTGAATTTAGCAGACAGTAATATCACATGTCAGGAGAGTGCTCTGACATTTTCTAAACATTATTATCCCCCTCAACAGAAGAAAACAGTGAGGCTAAGAAAGATTTGTTGAAGACTTGTCTTGTGTCAGGTGAAGTAAATACTGGCCAGGATTTAGCTCAACCCCATTGTACAGATGAGAAAACTAAAGCTCCAGGAACCTGACCACATTTACACAGCAACATAGTGGTAGGTTCGGAATTCTCACTCAGATCTATTTACCTGGCTCCAGAAGATTGCAGATGGGGCAGTGAACAAATACGATAATTTGTTTCAGAAACTAGGTTTTTTGACTTCCAAGTTAGTGCTCTTTCTGAGGAGTACACCACCTTTCTTATTTAAACCATAATGTTGAACAAAGCATTTCCACGAGAGCAATGTCCTTTTTTCTCTTTACATCTGGGAGGTAGGCAGGAGGCGGGTGATATTCCCTACTCAACAGCTAAAGGGACCAAGGCTCTGATGATAAACTTAGCCCAGTCAGGATGTCATTCTAAACCCAGCAGGGCTGGGAGCCCTGCAGGCACTTTGCTTTTGCTTTCTGTAGTCATCTTCCCCCCAATTCAGCCAGTCCTGGAAACCAGGGCCAGGCTGGCTGTGTTTGAGTGAGCTCATCTCTCCTCGTTTTTCAGCTTCAATTCCTCATGACTGTTTTACATTCTGAGCCTTTGCTCTTATTTTCAGTCTTTCATAAAGAAAAGTTGTTACATTAGAATTGAGTGACTGTCTGCCTCGTTCCTCATCTCAAATTGTATTTTTACATTATCAAGTAAATTAAAAGCCATACATTACAGAAACTCATTTAAAATTCTGTTTGGCGCACATTTGCAGAACTTTTGCTGATTCAATGAATGCCCCACTTACCAATCATGTGTAAATCAGCGTTTTGCTGTGGGGAATACTTTAGGGCCAGCTGAACTGACAGTGTCCAGTTGATACTTTCTCAAGTTTCAGGTTCTCTCTAGCCCTCCTCACCTGATCCTGGGAACAAGGAGGGAGCTAAGCCCAGGAAGGCAATGTGACTTTTGGGGCATGTGCCCACGACTTTACACCTCAAGAAGAAGGGGGAAATGACCCATCCTCGGTAGTGGCAACATCTCTGGCAGAATCACCACTAGTATAGTAATAGCCAATAGCCAGAACTGGCTTGCGGGGCACACTACCTGTGCAGTTATAAAAGGCACAGTGTTGAAGGAGTCCCGTGCTTGGTTTAGTTATCTGCTATTGCCAAATGAAATTCTTGATCGTTTTTTAGCAAAAGTCTCTCATTTTCATTTCTGCAGTATACATTACACAGTCGATTTTGTTGACAGCTGTCATTTAGTGAACACTTTTCTCCAAGTTAGACCTTGAGCTTCTCTTGCATCATCTAATTTAATATTTACAGTATTCAGTTATTCAACAAATATTGAGCCACTCATTAGGTACCCGGCACTGTGCAAAGCCCCAGGGATGCTAGAAGAAATAAGACAGGCATGGTCTCTGCCTTCATGGAACTTACATTCAAACAGTATAATCAAAAATAAATCAAAACTGTAATAACTCTTCTCAAGGAAAAAACAATAATGAAAGACCAAGGTAAATATATTAGAAAGGATTCATTTAAAATAAAGTGACAAGGAAGGGCATTTCTGAGAGCCTAAGAGGGAACAATTCTTGTACTCATTTTACAGATAAAGAAATTGAATCTCAGATAAGTCAGGTGACTTAGCCAAAGTCATAGAGCCAGACAATGGCAGTGGCAAGCTCTGAAA
Organism: Rhinopithecus bieti; assembly: GCF_001698545.2. Lineage (NCBI taxonomy): Eukaryota > Metazoa > Chordata > Mammalia > Primates > Cercopithecidae > Rhinopithecus > Rhinopithecus bieti. The sequence continues at coordinate 1,443,619 of NW_016803416.1, forward strand.
TCAAGTCTTTCTGACCCAGGGGACAGTGTGTTATAACAAATCTTTTCAAACTTCAAATAATAGTAATCACTGGGGACTGTATTAAACTATAGATTCTGATTCTTGGATGGTGTTGATGCTGCTGGGCCCAGAACCCCACTCTGAGTAGAAGGCCCTAACCCCCTGTGTTAGGGGACATGGTTGGGTGACTGCAGACGGAACTCCTGGGCACTAAGCCCTGGAAAGGTGGTTCTTGCCATCAGAATTGATGGGTAGTGCCAGAGGGGCAGAGTGGAAACTCAAGGGCTGTAACTCCTCAAGGATTTCATGAATCTGCAAAAATCCTGGGGGAAAGAATGAAAAAATCACCCTAACAGTTCTGACCAAGAACTTGGAGAAGGGCTCACCTACAAGAGGAGTTTTGTCCACCTCTACAGATCCAAAGGTCTAGGTATATCACCTTGAGTGCTAAGAAATGTTTCTTTCTTATGTCCAATTACAATCTCTCTTATTGTATCTTAAGCTCATTTTCTTTTGCAAATTTCTTTATGAAGAAAGAACACAAGCAGTTAGCATTTCCACATATTGAAGTTAGTTTCAAGTCATCTCTTCTGTTTCTAAGTCCAAATCTAAATATCTCATTGCATTTTATTTTTGTCTTTATAGGAGTATGGGAGTCATTTTAAAATCTCTACAATAATCTTTTTTCTGATTCTTCTGCAGTTTTATGAGCCAAATATGACATTATGAGATCTGACTAATTCATAGCAAAAATAACCACTTCCCAGCCCTCATAGAACACACTTCTTTTTTCCCCACAATATATTAAACTTATGGTCAACTATGAATGCCAGGTCTCTTTCTACTGTTTATGTATATGTTGAGTCTCTGTTCTCTGTGTTTGTCTTTTTTGTTAAGTACTGAAACTATGGTGATTAACACAGTAGCTGCCGCATAGTAGATAATTAATAAATATCAGTGAAATAAACGCATAAACAGTCTTGAACTAGCTTTTGCTGAATTATAACTTGTTTTTAAAGTGTATTTCTGTGCTTAAATCATTAGGAACCTCCCTGAAGGGGGAAGTGACCTCACTTAGAGCAAAGACATGAGTGTAGAATTACCTGTAGGCATCTAATAAATATTTTCCATGAGTGATGGTTGACCGAAGAAAGAGCAGAGTCTGTAATTTTTGAGATGACATAGAGAAAAGAAGGACTAAGAAAGACTATAGGACTGGGAATCAACCAGCCAAGCTTCTAGCATTGGCCATACCCCAAACTGGCTGTGTGACCTTGAGGAATTCATTAGACTTCTCTGGGCTTCAAGTATCCTCGCCAAGATACGATGGGTGGAATGAGATGATCTCTAAGTTTCTCTTTAGCACTAACAATCTGTGGATCCATATGAACACTTGTATCAGGGTTTAGAAAATAGAAACCAGTTGCCAAAAGACAAAAATTTGTTTAGAAATGCAAGTATCTGTCAGAGAGGATCCTTGGACAAAAACAGCTCTTGCTTTCTCCTTTGGAGTCATATTTTCCACTCTTGTGGCTTATTGCAATGGTCTTTAATGAATGCAGTTTTCTTTGTGACCCCTTTCTGTTTGCCATGCCTAGCTAGATTTGTGTGGTGCCTTATCACACCATTTGGCTCTGCATCTGCCCATGTTTGGTTGCAAAGTTCACAGTACTCCTCGTGGTGTGTTTGATCTGCCCTCGAAACTCCCATTGACTTTGTGTACTCATTGCCTGATAAGGCCCATTTAATCTGCACAACTATTCAACACAAAGATGGATAATTAAACATTCTGTGGATTTCAGTCTCATTTTCCAAGATGTAAGGGTTTTCCTGGCAGCACTGTCTGCCTGAATCCCTCGGAGCTTCCTGAGAACTCTCCCTTCATAACCTACAGATAAATCACTCTTCTTCCCCCAGAAACATAGCCACTCTCTCTTTCCTAAGGGCCTCTACTTCATTTGTACCTGGGCCATGGTTAGAATATTTCAGGTAATTTCAGCTCCAGGAAGGCAACACTGCAATATCAGTTGGCCTCCATTTACCTCTGTTCCTTCCTGCCTGCCCTCTACTGAGAGCCTGTTTTTGCCAGGAAATTTTGTTTTTGTTTCTTTCCAATCCAATACACAAGCTTCCCACAGGTACCTAATGTGCCATCTGCATTTTAGCAAATATTATCTCCTCATTCAGCCTAAATCAAGGGCTTTTCTTTTAGCATCTGGAATTTGTAGGTATGCTGCATGCATTGGCAGAGCTAACCATGAGTGGAAACAAAACAGCATCTGTGAAATGGGATAATATATGGACAGAGGCCAAGGAACTTTGGAGTAAGCAAAAGAGAAAACTCCAGCTGTATTCAAGGGAAAATTAATCAAAGCAACATGTGTTGTGTATTTTAGACCTACTATGTGCCTAGCAATGTGCTGAATGCTTTTAATAATGCCAACTACTCATCTCAATATCTCCATGTAGTATTAGTTTCAACTTAGAAGGAGTAAGGCTAGGAGAGAAAAAAAATAACTTTCTCAAAGTCAAGCAACTAATAAGTGGGTTCAAACCTAGACTTTCTTTTCATTAATTTGTGTAAATTTATGGGGTAGAACTGTAATTTTGTTACATGCATAGATTGCATAGTGGTGAAGTCAGGGCTTTTAGGGTATCCATCACTCAAATAACATACATCATAATCACTAAGTAATCTCTCATCATTCATCCCCCTCACATCCTCTCACCTTTCTGGATCTCTATTATCCATTCCACAGTCTATGCCCATGTGGACATATTATTTAGCTCTCATTTGTAAGTGAGCACATGCAGTAGTTGCTCTTCTGTGTCTGAGTGGTTTCACCTAAGACAATGACCTTCAGTTCCATCCATGTTGCTGCAAAAGACGTGATTTTAATTTTCTATGGCTGAATAGTATTCCATTGTGTATATGTAACACATATTCTTTATCCAGTCTTTCAGTGATGGGCACTTAAGTTGATTCCATATTTTTGCTATTGTCAGTAGTGTTGTGATCAACTTATGGGTGCAGGTATCTTTTTTATATAATGATTTATTTTCCTTTCAAACCTAGGCCTTCTTAACTTTAAAATTTATGTTCTTTCCCTTTTTTATCAAACTGCTGTGAGAGGGAAGAGTAAATGTGAGGACAAGTGCAGGAGAGGAGAGGGAGATACAGGAAAGGAAAGGATGTAGGTACATTCACAGCTGTCTCAAGTGGCACTCAGAATGTGTCATCAATGCCAGTGATCTGTCATCAATACCAGAAACTACATACACTTTACAATTTGGTTCCAGCACAACAAAAGTCAGTACACGTAACTCTCTTCTGAACCTTTCATCATCAGGCTTCTTATTGGGGAATTCTCCAAGTGTGCACAAGTGTCCACACATCCCCATGACCTATTTAGTAGTCAATGTTTGGGGTGCAGGCCACCCATTCTTAGTTTCTAGCCTTGCCCACCCATATATATGCACTATGATCTCTGACTGTAAGCAAGCATGCTAAAAATGTAGTAGCCTACAACAATATCATCACTTTATTATTACCTCTCATGGTTCTGAGGGATAACTGGGCTCAGCTGGACGGTTCTTGCTCAAGGTCTCTCATGTGGCTCCAGGCAGACATTGGCCTATACTGAAGACATCTCAGGTGGTTGGTTCTGTCATTCAATGGCTCACTTGTGGCCTCTCCATGTGACTGGAGCTTTCTCACAGCACAAGGTTGGGTTCTAAGAGAAGCAGCTTGAGCGACCCTTGGGAAGCTGGGTCAAGTTTTAGGCCTTGGATGTCTCACAGCATCACTTTGCCACACCCATAGCTCTGTCTAGATTCAAGGGGAAGGAACATAGACCTCACTTCTTGATGAAAGGAGTGTCACTGTCACATAGTAAGAGGAGTGTGTGCAATGGATCTTATCATGACCATCTTGGAAACTATATTTTGCCAAAATCCTCCCATTTTATTTATCTCTCATATGTGACATATACTCATCTTTTCTCCCAAGATCACCATATCCCATACCACTACAGCATCATCTCAAAGTCAGGATCTCAAGCACTAAGTAAGATACACTGTGGGTGAGGCTCCTTGGATACCACTCCTTGACTACTGTTTCTCTATCTGAAGATGTGTGAACTAAAGAGACAAGTTATCTGCCCCTTAAAGACATCACTTTCTAAGCATTCACTCTGAATTGGGCCCCGAATCTGGCATTTAGATGAGTTACTTATCAACAGTCCTGAGAAGTAAGTAATATTATTTCTAATTCCAGGCATATCAAAGTAGTACATATTATTTCTAATTCCAGGCATATCAAAGTAGTACATATTATTTCTAATTCCAGGCATATCAAAGTAAGTACCCAAGATCTTATAGCTACTAAGAGTCTTTAGCTCCCCAGTGAGGCTAGTTGAACACACATTATGCAAGACAAATTATAAACACCTTACCATGCAGCTAACTTATATTCAGTAGTATTAATTTATATTCAGTAGTAATTCTGAAAGTGTCCACAGACCACAAGCAGTCCCTGAAATATTTGCAGGAAACCCAAGAAGTTAAAACTGTTTTCCTAATAATATTAAGACTTTACATGCCCTTTTCACTTGACATTTGCACTGATGGTACAAAAGCATGAGAGTTAAAAGGAACCAGGCCTCCTCAGAGAAATAGCTGAGCCAGGGACTGGAGTAAAGTCGGTACAAAGATGAGCCAGTAACAATTTATTAGGCCAGAAAGTGAGAAGGTGGTCAAGGAAAAAAATGATTGGGCCACATCACAGACATAGGAGACAGCTTGGAAGGCTCCTCCTGGCTAGATCTGGGACAATTTTAGGACCAAAATAATTAAGTTCTGGGAAATATTATAAACAATTTAAAAAACCCCAGAAATTCATGAGTTTAGACCAATAAAAGATAAATAGATGATAGATAGACATATCATAGGAGAATAAAAGAGGGCTCTTGCTTGCAGTATAATGCTAAGGCTAATTGGTACATATGGAGGGGATGCTGAAACTGGAGAACCATCATTTTGCAATCTCCAGAGCTGTAATCTCCAAAGATTGGATCAGGCAAGAGCCATCAATGGATGCTAAATCTAGGAGATTTTTATGAGAAGCTGAATTTGCATGGTCTTGAAGGATCTCACCACACACTACTTATTGTGGTAAAAGAGAAAAATAAAATAAATTAAAAATTCAAAGAGTGGAAAATTAAAGAGTGGAAAACTCGAACCACGCCTGGATGAATGATCACAGGTAACGTTACTAATGAAAGGCATATGGTGATCGTGTGACTTCACATGTGGCTTCTGAGAAAGACACTGATGCAGTATTCTGGCATAGGATGCATAATGTGAACCTAATCACAATGCAACATCAGAAAAACACAAAATGAAGGATGTTCTATTTTTTTTCTTTTTATAAGTGGATGCATGGAGGAAGATGGCCTCTACTCTTTAAAAAGTGTCATAAAAAAAGGTTGTGGAAATGTTTCAGATTAAAGGAGGCTGAAAAGACAAGATAACTAAATGCAATACTACCTGACACTAGATCTTGTACCTGTAAATTATCATATTAGGTCACAGACAAAACTGGAATACAGACAATAAAAATGTTATCAGTGTAACTTTATAAAGTTGATAACTCTACTGTGGTTATTGAAGAGAAAATTCCTTATCTTAGCAAACAAATATTGAAATATTTAAGGGTAAATGGCCGTGATGTATGTAACTTAAACTCAAATGATTGAGGGGAAGAAAAGAGGTGGGGAAAGAGGGTAAACGATAAGGCAAAAGGAGAAAAATTTTTAAATGGTGAATCAAAATAAAGAGTATCTGGGTATTCCTTGAATTATTTTATTTTGAATATTTTAAGGTAAATGTGTCTCCAAACAGAAAATTTAAAATAACAAAAGCAATGGTGGAGCAAAGCACTGGTGTTTTACACAAATTAGGCAGTGCCCCCAAATGGTAGTAGGTGTTGTGGTGTGTTCTTCACCACCACATACTCACAATGAAAGAAAGGAAAGGAAAGGAAAAAGGAAAGGAAAGGAAAGGAAAGGAAAGGAAAGGAAAGGAAAGAGAGAGAAAGAAAGAAGAAAGAAAAGAAAGAAAAAGAAGAAAGAAGAAAGAAAGGAAGAAAGAAAGAAAGAAAGAAAGAAAGAAAGAAAGAAAGAAAGAAAGAAAGAAAGAAAGAAGGAAAGAAGGAAGGAAGGAAGGAAAGAAGGAAAGAAAGAAAGAAAGAAAGAAAGAAAGAAAGAAAGAAAGAAAGAAAGAAAGAAAGAAAGAAAGAATTACTAACTTTATTGTGCTCTGTGCCCTGAGTACATGTCATTTTAATATTGGGAAGACCCAAATATTGGGAAATGGGAAGCATACACATAGCACTCCTGCTGTGTGCTGAAGTGTGATGTTGTCTCAAGGAAAAGCAGGAAGGTGTGCACGTGCTTGAGGGCTGAGCTGCAGTTGCTGCTCTTGTCCATGGGATTCCATTTTGAGTTGAAAGGACAACTGGCAGGCAAACTACGGTTATTCAGACAAATGATGGTTATCAAGCAGACACTCTCTCAAATATGAAGGAAATGAGCCTATCACTTCAAGGAAAACAACTGACAAGATTTTTTGCTAATAATAAACTTTGAGGTTTCATGTTAAAATTAGAAAACTTAGTATCTGACACTATGAGCTTGACAGCTTCCCAATATTTAAATATGTTTCTGATGAGACTGGTAGTGATATTAAGTACTATGATTTTGTATATTGTAAATGAAATGGGTCAATAATTGGAAGATCTGCATTACTCAGTGAACCAATATTTTCTGAATGACCAATGCATGATGATACAAAATTATCCCTGGGCAAACCTCATTCAAAGTGCAAGAAACACTAATGGATTTTAATGTAACTAAGTATAAAAAGTTTATTAATAAGGTTTCAAAGTTTTAAGAAACTACTACTTATCAAGTTTTGGTATAGTATCAAGAAAGAATCTCCATAATTATCTGAAAGGCTATTAAAATACTCCTTCCCTTTTCTACCACACATCTGTGTGAGGCAAGCTTTTTTTCATATACTTTAACCAAAATAAAATATCACAGCAAAGTAAATCCAAGAGCATATAGGAGAATGTCTATGTTTTCTATTAAGCCAGACATTAAAAGATTTGCAAAACAGAAAACAATATTGCTCTTCCCACTAATGTTTTTTATTTTAGAAAATATAGTAATTTTCTAT
>NW_016803416.1:1451891-1541299 GCF_001698545.2 Rhinopithecus bieti
ATCAAAGGGACCTCCTGGTGATAAAACACCAGATTTAGAATCAGAAAACCAGAATTACAGCTGTAACCTTTTTTAAAATGTATTTTCTGCTTATGTATATGGCTATAACTTTTTTTTTTTTTTTTTTTGAGATGGAGTCTAGCTTTGTCGCCCAGGCTGGAGTGCAGTGACGCAATCTCAGCTCACTGCAAGCTCTGCCTCCCGGGTTCACGCCGTTCTCCTGCCTCAGCCTCCTGAGTAGCTGGGTCTTCAGGTGTCCACCACCACACCTGGCTAATTTTTTTGCGTTTTTAGTAGAGACGGGATTTCACCGTGTGTTAGCCAGGATGGTCTTGATTTCCTGACCTCGTGATTCGCCTGCCTCAGCCTCCCAAGTATATAGCTATAACTTTTTAACTCACCTAAAGGTATGTCCTTGAGCAAGGACTAAATGATCTCATCAGGCCCTTCCAGTTCTAGAGTTATATAATTTAAAGTTCAGCAAAGCTTCACCAACTATCACTTCCTACTCTATCCCTCCCTAGACAAGAATTGACGCCTACCTCTTCTGAGCAGTGCTGTTGGCAGGTAATAACACAGGCTCTGGATGCAAGTAGACAGGTGCCCAAAACTGGGCTAAGTGACCTCATCTCATCTGAAAAATGGGAAAGATGATATTAAGGTATTGTTTTGTGGATTAATGAGGTAATGTGCCTAACACATTTAGCACAAAGCCTGTAATAGAACAAATGCTTGGTGAAAGCAAGCCATAATGCTATTATAGCTATAGCTGAACACACTCTTCACAGATTATAGTCATCCCGCCACTAAATACATTTTTGCAGACAGCTTGCTATTTCTTCTTCTGTAATTCTAAATGTGTTTTACCTACAACTCAGTAGGAGTTAGGCTAAATTTATCGCTTTGCATGGAATCAGCAAAAACAGTAATAGGGTATACTGTCAGTGAGTAATGGCATATATTTGTAAAGGATCAGTGTTTCCTGTAAAGGAGAGGAAGGATTCAGCACCCCATCTAGAAAAGCTCCTTTGCTGCTGAAATTGAATCTGTATGCTGCTCTTCAGTGCATTACTTTATTGTGAGGTGACTCAGGAGATAAGACAACAGAGCATTGTGGGCAAATAGATCACATTCAGAAGAAGCTGCCCCCCAGCACTTGTTTTTCTTGTGCTCTGCTATGTCCCTTCTATGGCCTGAATTGTGTTCACCCAAAACTCATATGTTATAGAACTTTAGGATGATTCCCTAATCCAATATGATGTCCCTGTGAGAAGAAGAAATGTGGACACAGACATGCATGAGCAGAGGGAAGACCATGTAAAAACACAGAAAAAAAGATGGTCATCAGAAGCCAGGGAGAGAGGCCTCAGAATAAACCAACCCTGCTGACATCTGGATTTTGGATTTCCACTCTCCAGAGCTGTGAGAAAATAAATTTCTGTTGTTTAAGCCACTCAGTCTGTGCTGCTTTTTATGGCAGCTTGAGCAAACTAATACAATCCCCAAGGCCTAAAAAAGTGTCTGGCACACAGTAGGTATTGAATAAATACTTGTTGGATGAATACAAGAAGAAATGGAGCAGTTGGCAGCTGACACCCAGTTTTAATGAAAGCAAGTCTCAGTTCACCCAGTACAAAACAGTCATTTACTGACAGGTGGCTGAAAACAGTCACATAAGCATGTCTGGAAGCTCAGAGGACTCCCAGTTCTCTGTCCTTTTTGAAACTCAGAAGATGCTTTGGACAAAAGGTCAGTGGGGCAAAGGCAAAAATATTCCAGCACCAGAATTTGCCTAACAACCACTGGAGTCAGGACTAGGGCCATTTAGGAATCAAGAATAATAATAATAATAATCAAGAAGCAGCTGCTGCTCATCTCTGAAGCAGAAGATTCAAATTATATAGCTACGTCACTGAGTCCTGGCTAACACAGAAACCTCTCAACCTGTTTAGAAGAATCCGTGGCCATTAGTGGAAATATTAGTTCAACATCAGAGAGGTCAACTTTGATGATCCCCATGCAGCCCTTGTAAAATTCCATATTTTACAAATTTCTCCATTCCTTTTCATTTTTCTCTGAGGTTATTGTGGTGAAGCAATCTGCTTAAGGTATCAAATTAGTCAGTGGCTGTATCAATTAAGCTGATTTTAGAGACAAGTAATAGCAGTAACAACTCAACAGCTGTAAACAATGAAGAAATTTACTGATTCACATAACTGCAATCCAGGAGTGGTACATAATTCAAGATTTTTTAATCTAGAAGCTCCATAGTGTGCTCCAGAGCTCAGATTCCCTCTAATATTCACAGTTTTAGTGTTGTCCTAAAAACAGCTCCTTTAATGGTCATAGAATGGAGGCTTTTTCTTTCACACTCAGTAGATAAGATGGTTTGACTGTGTCCTCACCCAAATCTCATCTTGAATTGTAGCTCCCATAATTCCCACGTGTTGTGGGAGGGACCCAGTGGGAAATAATTGAATCACAGGGGCGGGTCTTTCACATGCTGTTCTCATGATAGTGAGTCTCATGAGATCTGATGGTTTTATAAACGGGAGTTCCCCTGCACAGGCTCTCTTGCCTGCTGCCACGTAAGATGCGACTTTTCTTATCCTTCGCCCTCCACCATGATTGTGAGGCCTCTCCAGCCATGTGAAACTGTGAGTCCACTAAGCCTCTTTCCTTTGTAAATTACCCGGTCTGGGGTTTGTCTTTATTAGCAGTGTGAGAATATAGTAGACAAAGAGGATCACTTAAAGAAGGTGTACCTGAAGGGTGAGCAAGAACTTTCTCAGAATCCCTCAGCCAGATCCCTTCTCATTTGTCAGTGGTCCAATTTGGATTCATATGTCCATCAAGGAACCAATTATTGCCAAAGCAGGGAGAAGATTCTCTTAAGTCAATCAGGCACACCCCTGAACCACAAAAAATTATGGCTCCCTTAAGGAGGATGGCAAAATACATGTGAGATAGGAAATCAGCATTGTCCACCATGGTGGTTCAACTGAAACATGAGCCAGGTCCTTCCTGTCTACCATGTCATTTCTTATCTGAAAAATCTTTACAACTTACAAGTAATTGAGAAAATGGTTAGTCATGTTGCTAAATAGCTGTTTTCCTTACAAAAGGACAATATGTTTTCTTTAAATAGTGAACTTCTTACCAGTAATTAAAAGAGGCTATAATATAGAAGGATCTGATTTTCCTATGACTTTCCTATGACTCTTCATCATATAGTTTTTTTTTTTTTTTTTTTTTTTGAGGACGGAGCTCCTCGCTCTGTCCCGCCGCAGGCTCGTGAGTGCAGTGGACCGGATCTCAGCTCACTGCAAGCTTCCGCTCCCCCGGGTTGTGACGCCATCTTCCTGCCTCAGCCTCCCGGGTAGCTGGTGACTACAGGCGCCGCCAGCCCGTCAGCTCTCGGCTAGTTTTTTTCTGTATTTTTCTTAGCTAGAGACGGGGTTTCACCCGTGTAGGACCAGGATGGTCCTTGATCCTCTGACCTCAGTGATCACCGCCCGTCTCGGCCTCCCAAAGTGCTGGGATTACAGGCTTGAGCCACCGCGCCCGGCCGATAATAAGTTATTAACATTAAGCCATGTCTTCCTGTGTGAAAATCGTCCCCTCCCTCCTTCTAACTTTCAGGACATGAAATGTAACTGGGACTACTCCAGGAACACTAAAAGCCACTGCTTTATTACAAACGGTATTTTGCTGCTCATTAAAGTAGATACATTACACTTAATGAAAGCTCAGTAAGTTATAAGCAAGCATTCTCAGGAGGAAGTCATCATGACTGCCAACTTGGTGCTTTCAGCTCTGGAGCATCCCCAGGGGCTAGATGGAGGAGTGCTGGGGAAGCTGGAGCTTCTACCTACAGATGTCTTGGCACTGGAGGCTGCTTTCTTTGAGCCTAGCCCTCCAGGCAATTGATCCTGATCCTTTGGCTCAGAGAATCATTATTGTTTTTAGCTTTGCAGCAGAAGAGCAATCAAGACAAATGAAGAAATTAGAACCATACTCAGGCTTCACCAAGTCTTGCGGCAGTGCCCAGAAAAGCCCACTGGGAACGTTCCATAAAGACTCCACAGCACTTAGGCATGACTATATCAGGTTAGACTAGAAAGTGTGGGCTTCCACAGGGCAGAGGAACATGGCCCAGGAAGAAGAGGTGAAGCCTCCCTCAAAGATAAAGTGTGCTATAAGGGATCCCAGATCCAATCAAGAACCTAAATCCCAACTCCAATCTCCAGGCAATTTCTCTCTCTCAATTCTTTTATTTTGTTAATATCTGCATCATCTGTCAGTTACTCAAGCTTGAAGCCTCACGGTTACATCTGACTTCTTCTCCCTTATCCCCCATTTCTGATCAGCTGTCAAGAGATATCAGTTCTATCTCCTTGACTCCTCTTTTTTCTGCCTCTTCCTCTCCATTCTATTTGCTGTCAGCCTAATTCAGAACCTCATTAACTCTTGTTGGATTATTAACATGGCTTCATCACTGGCCTATTCATCTCCCACCTCTCTGCTGTCCAACCACTCTATTAATTGCTGAAGTGATTTCCTTTTTTTTCTTTTGTTTTCTTTTCTTTTTTTTTTGTTTTGAGATGGAGTCTTGCTCTGTCACCCAGGCTGGAGTGCAGTGGTGCTATCTGAGTTCACGGCAAGCTTGCCTCCCGGGTTCACACCATTCTCCTGCCTCAGCCTCCCAAGTAGCTGAGACTACAGGTGCTCACCACCATGCCCAGCTAAGTTTTTGTATTTTTAGTAGAGATGGGGTTTCACCATGTTAGCCAGGATGGTCTCCATCTCCTGACCTCATGATTCACCAGCCTTGGCCTCCCAAAGTGCTGGGATTACAGGCATGAGCCACCACACCTGGCCTGCTGAATTGATTTTCAAAAAGCACAGCTCCAATTCTGTCACTTCCTGCTTACTGAAAAACTTAAAAGTCCACTTTCCCTACAAAAACACATCACAATCCCTATCTTAGATTTAAGAACTTTGATATTCTGATATCCCCAGCCTTATCTTCTAACTCTCCCCTGAATATTCTCCTTCACACAAGGCTTCTCAAAATTTCCCAAGTATACCCCATGTTTCCCTCTCTGATTCCTGTCTAAGAGTCACTCTATATCTGGAATCCCTCAAATCTCCATTTCCAACTACCATTTATCCTCTTAGATCCAGCTTATGTTATGGCCTTGGAGGACACACTCACCAGTTGTGATCTATCCATCTTCTGAAAATCCAATAAGTATTACCTTTCTGCTGTTGCACAAACATCTCTATTTTTCAAGTATAAACCATAGCTTTCCCACTATATTAAATTCATTTTATCCATTAATTACACAAATATTTATTGAGTGGGGCATTATTACTGTTACAGGCAGTAGAGACATCATAATGGATGCACAAAACAGACCCAAACCCCTACTATCTTAGAGTTTACATTTTATTAGAGGAGAAAACAATAAGATTAAGAAGAAAAATCTATAATATATTAGGTAGTGGTGAGTACAAGAGAGGAAAGAAAAAGCTGAGAAAGGGAAAGGAAGTGTTAGCACAAGCGGGTTGACATTTTAGATGCAGTGGTCAGGAAAGTACCCATTGAAAAGATGACTTGAAGTGAAATTGTGAAAGAGGTGAGAGAGCCAACCATGCAGATATCTTGAGGTAAGAGTAGTCAAGGCAAGGGAAACAGAAAATGTGAAGGCCTTGGAGCAGAAGCTTGCCTGGTGTGCTCAAAGAACAGGAATGGGACCTGCATGGAATGAACATAACAAACTGTCCCTGGATGTAAAGATTGTAATTAAAGACAATGAGAGACGTGGAGTAGAATATCCCCAAAAGCAGACATAAAATAGTATCTATTGAAATATAAACATTTTAAATATATTTCTGCACTTTTATGTTGATATGGTTTGGGTTTATGTCCCTGCCCAAATCTCATTTCAAATTGTAATCCCCAAGAGGACTGGTGGGAGGTGATTGGATCATGGAGGACAAACTTCTCCCTTGCTATTCTTGTGATAGTGGATGAGTTCTCATAAGATCTGGTTGTTTAAACATGTGTAGCACCTCCCCCTTCTCTCTATTCCTTCTGCTCCAGACATATAGGACATGCCTGCTTCCCTTTCACCTTCTGCCATGATTGTAAGTTTCCTGAGGCCTCCTCAGCCATGTTTCCTGTACAGACTGAGGAACCATGAGTCAATAAAACCTCTTTTCTTTATAAATTATGCAATCTCAGGTAGTTCTTTATATCAGTGCGAGAATGAACTAACACAGAAAAGTGGTACCAAGAGTAGGGTACCTGAAAATGTGGAAGCAACTTTGGAACTGGGTAATGGGCAGAGGTTGGAAGAGTGTGGAGGGGTCAGAAGAAGACAGGAAGATGAGGGAAGGTTTGGAACTTTAGCCTAGAGACTTGTTAAATTCTTGTGGCCAAAATGCTGAGAGTGATATGGACAATGAAGTCCAGGCTGATGAGGTCTCAGATGGAGATGAGGAACTCATTGAAAACCACAGCAAAGGTCACTTTTGTTAAGCATTAGCAAAGAGATTTCAGCCATTGTGCCCATGCCCTAGAGATCTGTGGAACTTTGAACTTCAGAGAGATTATTTAGGGTATCTGGTGGGAGAAATTTCTAAGCAGCAAAGTGTTCAAAACATAGCCTGGCTGCTTCTAACAGTGTATATGTGTGAGCAAAGAGATGACCTAAAACTGGACTTATATTTAAATGGAAAGCAGAGCATGAAAGTTTGGAAAATTTGCAGCCCAGCCATATGGTAGAATATTAAAAACCCATTTTCTGGGGAGGAATTCAAGTTGGCTGCAGAAATTTGCACAAGTAAACAGGAGCCAAATGTTAACAGCCAAGACAATGGGGAAAATTCCTTGAAAATTTCAAGGCTGTGATGCAGCCCCTCCCATCACAGGCCTGGAGGTCTAGTAGGGAAGAATGGTTCTGTGGGCCAGGCCCTGCTGCCCTGCTGCCCTGCACAACCTAGGGACACTGATCCCTGCATCCCAACCAATCCAGCTCCAGTCATAAATAAAAGGGCCTTAGATACACCTCAGGCCATTGCTTCAGAGGGTGCTGGTTGTAAGCCTTGGTGACTTCCACATGGTGTTTAGCCTACAGGTGAACAGAGGGCAAGAGTTCAGGTTTGGGAGCCTCCGCCTAGATTTCAGAGGAATGCATGGAAATGCCTGGATGTCCAGACAGAAGTTTGCTGCAGGGGTAGAGCCCTCATGAAGAACCTCTATTATGGCATTGCAGAGGTGAAATGTGGGGTTGGAGTCCCCACACAGTGTCCCCACTGGGGCACTGCCTAGTAGAGCTTTGAGAAGAGGGCCAGCATCCTCCAGACCCCAGAATGGTATATCCACTGAAAGCTTTGCACCATGGAAAAGCTTCAGGCACTCAACGCCAGTCCTTGAGATCAGCCACGGGAGCTGAGCACTGCAAAACCACAGGGGTGGAGCTGCACAAGACATTGGGAGCCCACCCCTTGCAACAGTGTGGCCTGGATGTGAGATATGGAGTTAAAGGAGATTATTTTGGAGTTTTAAGATTTAATGACTGCCCTGCTGGGTTTCAAACTTGCATGGGGCCTGTTGCCCTTTTGTTTTGGCCAATTTCTCCCTTTTAGAATGGCAGTATTTAGCCAGTGCCTATACTCTCATTGTATCTTGAAAGTAATTATTTTATTTTATTTTACAGGCTCATTGGCAGAAGGGACTTGCCTTATCTGAGATTAGACTTTGGATTATGGACTTTTGAGTCAATGCTGAAATTAGTTAAGACTTTGGGGAACTGTTGAGAAGGGATTATTGTAGTTTGCAAAATAATGTGAGAAGGACATGAGATCTGGGAGGACACGGGGTAGAATGATATGAGTTGGATTTGTGTTCCTCCCCAATCTCATGTCAAACTGTAATTCCCAGGGTTGGACAAGGGGCCTTGTGGGAGGTGATTGGATTATGGGGGTAGACTTCCCCTTTGCAGTTCTCAGGATAGTGAGTGAGTTCTCATGAGATCTAGTTGTTTAAAAGTGTGTAGCACCTCCCTGTTCTCTCTCTTCCTCCTGCTCCGGAAATGAAGGATGTCCCTGAGTCCCCTTCACCTTCTGCTGTGATTGTAAGTTTCCTGAAGTCTCGCCAGCCATGCTTCCTGTACAGCTTGAGGAACTGTTAGCCAATTTAACCTCTATTCTTTATAAATTAGCCAGTCTCAGGTAGTTCCTTTTAACAATGGAAGAATGGACTAATACACATGGTTACAAACAGAGTCATTTTTTTCTACTTAAGAATTCTATTCCTTCTTTTCATGCAGGCTTACTAGAAATTGACTTTCAAAGTGTTTGTTTGAAAATGTCTTTATTTCATCTTCACTTGTGAAAGATAATTTTTCAGGGTAAAGCATTCTATGTTGGCATCATTTTGCTTTCAGAAATGTAAATATTCTTTCCATTGTTTTTTTGTCTTCTATGTTTCCTGTTCAGAAATCAACTGACTATCTAATTAAAGCAAAGTTTATACTTTGATCCTTTTTGACTTGGTTGTTTTCAAATTTTCTTTTCTTGGTTGTCAGCAGGATTATTTTGAAGTATTTCAATGTGCTTTTCTTGTATTTGTTTTGCTTGAAATTCGTATGAATTTGTGTATGTGTATGTATGTTTTGATATCATTTATCAATTTGGGGAAATTCTCAGTGATTTTCTATTCATATATTCTTTGTCCATTTTTTTCTTTTCTTATAAAACTATAATTCTACATATGTTTGGCATTTTTATTGCCTCATAAATTGTTTATGCCCACTCCTTCCTTCTTTCTTTCTCTTTCTTTCTTTCTTTTCTTTCTTTTTCTTTCTCTATCTTTCTTTACTTCTTTCTCTTTCTTTCTTTCTTCTTTCTTTCTTTCTTTCTTTCTTTCTTTCTTTCTTTCTTTCTTTCTTTCTTTCTTTCTTTCTTGGTTTCTTTCTTGGTTTCTTTCTTTCTTCTTTGTTTTTCTTTCTCTCTCTCTTCCTTCCTTCATCTTTCCTTTCTTCCTTCCTTCTTTCTTTCCTTTCCTGTCTTCTCCTTCTTTCCTTCCTATCTTTTTTGTTTGTCTCTATGCTTAATCTGGATTTTTCTACTTTAGATTTTCAAGTTTAGTAATGATCTCTTCACCTATGCTCAATCTGTTACAGTTTCCATTTAATTCTTTGTTTTTCAAATAGATCTCAGATTTGGTGAAAGTTCCCATATTGTCATCTATTTTCTTTAACATATTAATCACAGTGACTTTAAAGCTTATATCTGACTAACTCCAATTTTGTATCACCTGTAGTTTTGTTCCTATGATTTATTTTTCTCTTTGTCTTATTTTTGATAGAAATTATACTTTTTTATTGAATGCTGGATATTATATATGAAAAACTATAAGCACTTCCACTGATGTTGTTTTCCTCCAGAGAAGATTCACTCAATCATATATGGCAGATAGCCAAAATAGGACATGTTTCCATTAATTATTGCTGTGTAACAACATTACCCAGAGAGTTAGTTGCATTTAAAAAAAATCATAATCCCAGCACTTTGGGAGGCCAAGGTGGGAGGATCACTTGAGCCCAGGAGTTCAAGACCAGCCTGGACAACGTAGTGAAACCCCATCTCTATTTAAAACACACAAAAATTAGCCAGGAGTGGTGGCGCATGCCTGTAGTTCTAGTTACTTGGGGCTGAGGTGAGAGGATCACTTGAGTCCAGGCTGTCAAGGCTGCAGTGAGCCTATATAATGCCACTGCACTCCAGCCTGGGTGACAAGAGTGAAACTCTGTCTCAAAAACAATACAAAACTAAGCACTTATCAAGCTTGTGATTCTGTGGGTTAGGAATTCAGGCAGGATCCAGCAGGGATACCTCATCTCTGCTCCACATTGTTTATAGTCACGGCTGGGGTGATTCAAATGGCTGAAGATAATTGGGACGAATTAAATAAAGCCATATGTATGGAGCCTCTGTTTTTGTCCACATGGTGTCTCCTGTGGAGCTAGCTCCTTTACTCACATATTTATTCCCTGGGCTGGGATGGCTGGAACAGATGAGAGCTGGCTAGATTCACTTTCAACACATTGTGGTCTTAAGATAGTATGACTTCTTCATGACAACTGGCTTCCCACAGAGTAGGCATGTCAATAGAGAACTTTCCAAAAGGCCTATGTGAAAGCAGCAAGGCTTCTTTTAGTCTTAGTCTCAGAAATGCTACAAGGTCACTTTCAGGGCATATTCATACATATGGCAGATTCGGGGAATGAACACCAAAAGAGGAAAAAGCATGTTGAAGTAGATCATGTCATTCTAATGAACATATTCAAGGCGGCATTTCAGACTATGAAAGTTTAGGCAATTTCTGTTTGCCTCCAGTCCTAGAGTTAGCCCTTCAAGGGTCATGACTGAGTCCAAGGTACTTAGAACTTTTCTTCCTTTGTGGCTCTTAGATTACCATTTGTGTCTCCTTACTACTGGAAAGCTGATGAAACTCCTCTTGATTTTTATCCTATGACTTTTATTCAAAATCTCAGACATTTTCCCTTCTCTCCAAAATATTCTTTCCAGAATCTTGATTTCTCAAGTCATGGCTGCCTTTGTGGTCACAAATCTAATTTTTATCTCTTCAGCATCATGAGATTCCCAAGGACTCTGCTGGATTCTCTGCCTCTTGTGGCCTTTCTCTGTCCAGCTTCTCAGCCACTCATCTAACAAAGCTTATCAATAGGCAAATACCCCATGGATAAATTAGGGGACAGAACATTGTGCTTGCCTCATTAAGTTTCCCTTTCCTCTCAATATAAGTGCCTCAAGTCCTGCATACCTTGAAACTTTCCCCACTTATTCAAACATATTTTCTGTGCCTTTCTAGTTGTTCTTGATGGTAGGTTTGCTCTGCTACAAGTGACACCACCATCATCAGAAGTAGAAGTCCATAGCCTTTTATTTGAATGATTTTCACTGGCTCACTACTCACAATAGCTCATGTACTGTTTCTGATTATCATATTCTCTAACTGTGACGTATTTTCACCATATGGAATCTTCTTGGTTTTTTTACCCAGCTTTCATGGGGATGATGATACCCCTGATCCCCCAGGACCATGTCTTTGATGCAGACACTGTCTATACTTTTAGATTCCCCCAGATACATACCCTGTCAGAAGACATCTAGTCACAAGCCTTTGGTTAAGTTAGAGCTAGAGCTCCACCCACCCCCTTTTTTTTTTTGAGATGGAATCTTGCTCTGTCACACAGGCTGGAGTGCAGTGGCGTAATCTCAGCTCACTGCAAACTCCACCTCCTGAGTTGTTCAAGCAATTCACTGCCCCAGCCTCCCCAGTAGCTTAACACCATGCCCAGCTAATTTTTGTATTTTTAGTAGAGACTAGGTTTCACCATCTTGACCAGGATGATCTTGAACTTCTGACCTTATGATCCACCCACCTCGGCCTCCCAAAGTGTTGGGATTACAGGCATGAGCCACTGCGCCTGGCCAAGCCAGACCTTAATAGCCTACCCTAGTCTATACAGCAGAACCAGGGTATAAGACACATCATGTTTTTCACATCCCACTTATGGTAGAATACTATAGTGAAACATGTTCCAGACCTATTTACAAAGCTGTTGTGTGTTCTCATACTCTGATTCATAATGTATTACATGGCTTTAAGGTTACTGCTTTGCCCACCAATTACCAAAATAGAAAAAATCTAACTTAATAATAATGAATTGGTTTTTAAAAAATATCATCTATACTCATTCCTTCTTCCCTCCAGAGTACAGTAATTTTTATAGCAGGTTGCTAAATATATCAAGGGATAAACCACCACCCATCTGGTGGTATAAAGAAGAAAGTGAATATTAAAACAAAACGGCAAAAGGGCCTCAGCTTCCTGCTTCACCTGTTAATTTTCTTTCCTGAGCACTGAGCTTGCCAAGATTGATGTCAGATGCAGCCTCAGAACTCCCCTACGTTGACAGAAAGCATTAGGGTCTCAGATGAGAAAGTTTTCCTTTAGTGACAACTCTTGCAGACAAATCCAGTTAATATGCATGTGTGTGTATGTGCACATGCACATGCATGCATGTATACCAACAGCTTGCTAGATGAAAAATGGCTTTCTGATGATTTTAAATCAATTTTATAGTTTAAGGGCTTTTTTTCTAGAAGAGGAGAAAACTTTAGTAAGGTAGTCAAGTGTTTGACCTTGCTGACAGGCACTTCACAAATAATTTTTGAGTGAATGAATGAATGTGAATAATTGAATGACTAGTGGACTCTTGCACACCTTCTTCAATAAAAACCAAAGCAAAGCAAAGCAAAACAAAACAAACGAACACAGAAATCCAGTTCTAAGACTAGCACAAAAGAAGATCCGCTACTTGGGGAGCATGATAGTGTAGAGTATCCATTTTAACCTTCTGCTCCATATTTCTCACAGCACAGGAAAAACAAGGTCCTGTAGGTTAAAAAGTTATTTTACTAATATTGAGGGATAACAAAAAGAAAAACAAAAGAAGCATGAGATCACCTATTCTGTTTGGTAAGACACAATGTTCTCTCTCTACGTTCAAAAATTGAGTTCTTAAGAATCAATAAAATGATACAGGAGCTGACAGATAAAATGGCCTGTATAAAAAAGAACCTCATGAAACTGACAGAGCTGAAAAACACACTACAAGAATTTCACAATGCAATCACAAGTATTAACAGCAGAATAGACCAAGCTGAAGAAAGAATCTTGGAACTCGAAGACTGACTCTAAAATGAGGCAGTCAGATAAAAATAAAGAAAAAAGAATGGAAAGGAATGAACAAAACCTCAAGAAATATGGGATTATATAAAGACATCAAATCAACAAATCACTGGCATCCCTGAAAGGAACAGGGAAAAACCAAACAACTTGGAAAATATATTTCAGTATATCATCTGTGAAAACTTCCTCAACCTCACTGGAGTGGCCAACAGTCAAATTCAGGAAATCCAGAGAACCCCTGCAAGATTCTATGCAAGAAGATCATCCCCAAGACACAAATTCGTCAGATTTTCCAAGGTCAAAATGAAAGAAAGAATGTTAAAGGCAGCCAGAGAGAATGCACAGGTCACCTACAAATACAATCCCATCAGACTAACAGCAGACCTCTCAGCAGGGAACCTATAAGCCAGAAGAGATGGGGGATCTATATTCAACATTCTTCAAGAAAAAAAAATCTTTAACCAAGAATTTCATATCTAGCCAAACTAAGATTCCATAGCAAAGGTGGAATAAGATTCTTTTCAGATAAGCAAATACTGAGGGAGTTCATTAACCCCACACCCACCTTACAAAAGATCTTGAAAGGAACACTAAATATGGAAAGGAAAGATCATTAACAGCCAATACAAAAACACACTTAAGTATACAGACCAGTGACACTATAAAGCAACCACACAATAATAACCAGCTAACAACACAATGACAGGATAAAATTCTCACATATCAATGCTAACTTTGCAGATGGGTTAAATGCCCCATTAAAAAAACACAGAGTGGCAAGCTGAATAAAGAAGCAAGATCGAATGGTATGCTGTCTTCAAGAGATTCACCTTACATGCAATGACAGCCATAGGTTCAAAATAAATGGATGGAGTAAAATCTACCAAGCAAATGGAAATCAGAAAAAAAGCAAGGGTTGCAATCTTAATTTCAGACCAAACAGACTTTAAACCAACAAAGGTCAAAAAAGACAAGGGCATTACATAATGGAAAAGGTTCAATTCAATGAAAAGAACTAACTATCCTAAATATATATGCACCCACCAAAGAGCACTCAGATTCATAAAGCAAGTTCTTAAAGACCTACAAAGAGACTTAGACTCCCACACAATAATAGTGAGAGACTTTAACCCTCCACTGACAGTATTAGACAGTATCAGACAGTATTAAGCAGATCATCAAGGCAGAAAATTAACAAAGATATTCTGGACCTGACATCAACATTGGATCAAATGTATCTGATAGATGTCTACCAAACTCTCCACCCCAAAACAACAAAATATATATTCTTCTCATCACCACATGGCACATACCCTAAAACTGACAACACAATCAAACATAAAACAATCCTCAGCAAATGCAAAATAACTGAAATTATACTAAGCACACTCTCAGACTACAGCATAATAAAAACAGAAGTTAAGTCTAAAAAAAAAATCACTCAAAGCCATAGAATTACATGGAAATTAAACAGCCTGCTCCAGAATAACTTTTGGGTTGATAATTAAATTAAGGCAGAAATCAAGAAGTTCTTTGAAACTACTGAGAATAGGCTGGGCGCGGTGGCTCAAGCCTGTAATCCCAGCACTTTGGGAGGCTGAGACGGGCGGATCATGAGGTCAGGAGATCGAGACCATCCTGGCTAATACGGTGAAACCCCATCTCTACTAAAAAATACAAAAAACTAGCCGGGCGATGAAGCGGGCGCCTGTAGTCCCAGCTACTCGGGAGGCTGAGACAGGAGAATGGCGTGAACCCGGGAGGCGGAGCTTGCAGTGAGCTGAGAGCCGGCCACTGCACTCCAGCCTGGGCAGCAGAGCAAGACTCCGTCTCAAAAAAAAAAAAAAAAAAAAAAGAAACTACTGAGAACAAAGATACAACATACCAAAATCTCCAGAACACGGTTAAAGCAGTGTTAAGAGGGAAATGTATAGCACTAAATGGCTCCATCAAAAAAGTTAGAAAGAGCTCAAATTAATGACCTAATATCATGACTAAAAGAACTAGAGAAGCAAGAGCAAACCAACTCCAAAGCTAGCAGAAGACAAGAAACCACCAAAATCAGCACTGAACTGAAGGAGATTGAGACACAAAAAGCCATTCAAAAGATCAATGAATCCAGGATTTAATGTTTTGCAAAAAAAAAAAAAAAAAAAAAAAAAATGATAGGCCACTAGCTAGACTAATAAAGAAGAGAGAAGATTCAAGTAAACACAGTTAGAAAAGGCCAAGAGCAGTTACCACTGACCCCACAGAAATACAAACAACCATGAGAGACTACTACAAACACCTCTATACACACAAACTATTAATAGAAAACCTAGAAGAGACAGATAAATTCCTGGACACATACACCTCCCAAAACTGAATCAGGGAGGAATTGGTTCCCTGAAGAGGCCAATAATGAGCTCTGAAATTGAATCAGTAATGAATACCTTACCAATCAAAAACAGCCCAGAGTCATAACAATTCACAGCTGAATTCTACCAGATGTACAAAGAAAAGCTGTTATCATTCCTACTGAAACTCTTCCAAAAGAATTGAGGAAGAAGGACTCCTCCCCTACCCATTCTATGAGGCCAGCATCATCCTGATACCAAAACCTGGCAGAGACACAACAACAACAAAAAAACTTCAGGCCAATACAATATCCTTAATGAACTTTGATGCAAAAATCCTTAACAAAATCTTGTAAACCAAATCCAGCAGCACCTCAAAAAGCTAACCCACCACAATCAAGTAGGTTTTATTCCTGGGATGCAAGGTTGGTTCAACACACACACATATCAATAAATGTGATTCATCACATAAACAGAACAAAAGACAAAAACCACATGATTATCTCAATAGATGCAGAAAAGGCTTTTGATAAAATTCAACATATCTTTATGTTAAAAACTCAATAGATTGGGTACTAAAGGAACATACCTCAAAATAATAAGAGGCATCTATGACAAATCCAGGCTGGACACAGTGGCTCATGCCTGTAATCCCAACACTTTGGGAGCTCAAGGCGAGCTGATCACTTGAAGTCAAGAGTTTGAGACCAGTATAGTCAACATGTTGAAACCCAATCTATACTGAAAATACAAAAATTAGCCAGGTGTGATGGTGTGTCCCTGTAATCCCAGCTAGTCGGGAGGCTGAGGCAGGAGAATCACTTGAACCCAGGAGGTGGAGGTTGGGGTGAGCCATGATTGTGCCACTACACTCCAGCTTGGGCGACAGAGTGAGACTACATCAAAAAAAAAAAAAAAAAAAAATCAGAAAACAAACCCACAGCCAACATCATGCTGAATGGGCAAAGGATGCAAGCATTCCCCTTGAAAACAAGCACAAGACAAGGATGTCCTCTCTCACCACTCCTATTTAACATAGTATTGAAGCCCAGGCCAGAACAATCAGACAAGAGAAAGAAATAAAGAATATTCAAATAGGATGAGAAGAAGTCAAAGTATCCCTGTTTTCATTCAACATGATTCTATATGTAGAAAATCCCATAGTCTCAGCCCAAAAGCTTGTTCAGCTGATAAACAACTGCAGCGAAGTTTGAGGATATAAAATCACTGTACAAAAATCACTAGCATTTGTGTACACCAACAACAGCCAATCTGAGAGCCAAATCAGGAAGGCAATCCCATTCACAATTGCCACAAAAAGAATAAAATACCTAGGAATACAGCTAACCAGGGAGATGAAAGATCTCTATAAGGAGAACTACAAAACACTGCTCAAAGAAATCAGAGATGACACAAACAAATGGGAAAACATTCCATGCTCATGGATATGAAGAATCAATAGCATTACAATGACCATACTTCCCAAAGCAATTTACAGATTCCATGCTATTCCTATCAAACTACCAATGACATTCTTTACAGAACTTAAAGAAACTACTTAAAAATTCATATGAAACCAAAAAAGAGCCCAAATAGCCAAGGCAATCCTAAGCAAAAGGAATACCAAGTTAACTGACTTTAAACTATACTACAGGGCTACAGTAACCAAAATCACGGTACTGGTACAAAAACAGACACACAGACCAATGGAACAGAATAGAGAATGCAGAAATAATGCCACACACCTACAACCATCTGATGTCTAGCAAAGCTGACAAAGGCAAGCAATGGGGAAAGGACTCTGTAGTCAATAAGTGGTGCTGGGATAATAAGCTAGTCATATATAGAAGACTGAAACTAAAACCCTACTTTCCACCATATACAAAAATCAACTCAAGCTGTATTAAAGACTTAAATTTAAAATGCAAAACTATAAAAACCCTAGAAGAAAACCTAGGAAATAGCATTCTGGACATCAGCCCTGGAGAAGACTTCATGACGAAAACTCCAAAAGCACTCACAACAAAAGCAAAAATTGACAAATTGGATCAAATTAAACTAAAGAGCTTCTGCACAGCAAAATAAACTATCAATATAGTAAACAACCTACAGAATGGGAGAAAATATTTGCAGATTTTATATCTGACAAAGGTCTAATATCTACCATCTATACGGAATTTAGTAAATTTTCCAGAAAAAAAAAAAAAAACCCATTAAAAAGTGGGCCAAGGGCCAGGGGCAGTGGCTAACGCCTATAATCCCAGAACTTTGGGGAGGCCAAGGTGGGCGGATCACCTGAGGTCAGGAATTGGAGACCAGCCTGGCCAACATGGTGAAACCCCATCTCTACTAAAAATACAAAAATTAGCCAGGTGTGGTGGCTGGCACCTGTAATTCCAACTACTAGGGAGGATGAGGCAGGAGTCTCACTTGAAACCGGGAGAGCGGAGGTTGCAGTGAGCCAAGATCACACCACTTCACTCCAGCCTGAACGAAAGAGTGAGATTTCAACTAAAAAGAAAAAAAGAAAAGTGGGCGAAGTATATGAACAGATACTTTCCAAAAGAAGACATATGTATGGTCAATAAGCATGTGAAAAGAAGCTCAATATCACTGATCATTCTTAGAGAAGTGCAAATCAAACCACAATGAGATACCATCTCACACTAATCAGAATGGCTATTATTAAAAAGTCAAAAAATAACAGATGCTGGTGAGGTTGTGGAGAAAAGGGAATGCTTGTACACTGTTAGTGGGAGTTTAAATTAGTTTAAATTAGTGGGAGTTTAAAACCATTGTGGAAAGCAGTGTGGTGATTCCTGAAAGAGATAAAAACAGAATTACCATTTGAGCCAGCAATCCTGTTACTGGATATATACCCAAAATAATATAAATCATTTTACGATAAACTCACAAGCATGCATATGTTCACTGCATTACTATTCGTAATAGCAAAGACATGGAATCAACTAAAAGCTCATCAATGACAGACTGAATAAAGAAAATGTGGTACATATACATCATGGAGTATCATACAGCCTTAAAAAAAGAATGAGATCATATATTTTGCAGGAACGTGAATAGAGCTTAAGGCCATTATCCTTAGCATACTAACACAGAAACAGAAAACAAAATACTGCATGTTCTCACTTATAAGTGGGAGCTAAATGATGAGAACACATGGATACATAGATGGGAACAACAGACCCTGGGGCCTACTTGAGGGTGAAAGGTAGGAGGAGGGAGATGATAAGAAAAAATAACAAGTGACTTAGCATCTGCATGATAAAATAATCTGTACAACAAACTCCTGTGACATGAGTTTCACTATATTACAAACCTGCACATAGTATCCCTGAACCTAAAATAAAAGTTTTAAAAATTCAGTTCTATTAACACATAACCCTCTGAACAAAATACTTCCAGCTACCTACTCTGTTTCCATGTCTTAGAGGACATATTCAACCATCCCTATCTGAATGTGCCTTCCCATGCCTTCAAAATTCTTCCAAGTTATTCAACAATCATTGAGTACTAACTCTGGATCAGGCACTATATAATCACTGGTGCTCGAAAATGACTAAGATACTATCCTTGCCCTCACATATCTCCCAATCTTGTGCCAGAAAGGCACCTAAACAGAACCCCCCACTACAATGTGGTATATGCTGTGAAATATGCACAGGATGCTATGGTAGAACAGGTAAAGGATATCTGATCTAGCATACCCTGAGATGGCTGCTGGGAAAAATAGACCAGAAATTCTGGAGGAAGTATTGACTGAATTCACTCTTAAAGAATCAGTGAAAAATCACCTGGGGTAGGTCTGGGAAATGAAGATAATAGAATTCTAGGCAGTAGGGACAACATTGCTTGAAGGGACGACAAAATGCATGAAGGCTAAAAACAATAAAATATGTGTAGGTAACCATAAATAGTTCACTATTCCTGAAAAAAAAAGTGACACTTGGAAGAATAGCAAGAGGCATCAGAGTTGGGATTATGAGACCTAGAAAACCATGTAAAGGAGTTTGAACTCCATCTCCTAGGTAATGCAGAATCATTGAGTGCTTATAAGTAGCAGAGGGATGTGGTTAGACTTGTTATTTAAACCATTCCCTGTACTTTGTTTTCTATATGTACATTTGCTATGGTCTGAATTTTTTTCTCTCCCCAGATTTCCTATGTTGAAACTTAATCCCCAGTGTGAGAGGATTAAGAGGTAGGGTTTAAGGGAGGTGATTAGGTTATGAGGAGTCTGCTCTCATAAATGGGATTAGTGTCTTCATAAAAGAAGTTTGAAGAAAACTTTTTGCCCTTTCCACCATATGAGGACACATAGAAGGTGTCATCTATGAGGAAGCCCCCCACCCCACCCAAACACCAAATCTGCTGGAGCCTTGATCTTAGACTTTCCAGCCCTCAGAACTGTGAGCAATACATTTCTGTTGTTCATAAATTATCCCGTCTAAGGTATTTTGTTGGGGCAATTTGAATGGACTAATACAGCATTCCTCTAAAAAATTGGCCCATAGCTTTCATCAGATTCTAAAAGGTACCCATGACCCAAAAGGATCATGGACCTTGGTATGACAATAATTCTAAATATGACCATTGATCAGAACTATCTGTTCATATGTTAAAATAGTCAGATGATAGGACATACCCCATGCCTATTGAATCAGACTTTGGATGTGGGCATAGAAATCTATATGTTTTTTTAAAGCTCCTTTAGTGGTACTGATAGGCATACAAATTCAGGAGCCATTGATCAGGACCAAGAGAGCTAGATCTCAACTTTTAACTATCAAGGATTCATCCACATAGATTCTGTCTCTTTTTGTTTACTTGCATTATCAATGACCTTGTCATTGATAATGAATGAGGTCTTGACTTCATGTGAGAATGTGTCCTTACTTTAGAAAACTACAGTAGGATAATCTTTAAATTGCTAGATAAGGCAACCCCAATTTTCTTGCAAAAAAGAAAACCCCAATTTTCTTGCCCACCGTTAGTAATATAGTTGGGTGATTCTCTTAGAAAATCTGTGATCCAGGCTAACTCAAAAAGGTAATTAGCTTTTGAATGGCTATTTGAGTGGTTTTGTAGCATTCATGTAGGATGCATAAGGTATTCACCTAAATAACATGAGGACAGTTGTTTCTGTAATTAAAGATTAAGTGATACATTGTGGAGTTGTTGCCTTTAAGCAGTTTGAGGCTTTATTTTTATAGAAACTACAAGATGATGGGCGAGGAAAAAAGGGGGCCTCAAAATAAAGTATTTAGACAATGTTATGCAAAAAATAGCTAAAGGAATTTGTTCCTGCCAATTTCTACAAGCTATAAATAAAGAGTTAGGGAGTGAAAAGGAATAAACCAACATGTAATGCTTCTGAGATATGCTTGGCTTAAAGATACTTTATTCTTCAAAAAGGTTGGAAACAGACTGGCCATAGATATAATATTCGGTGAAAAATCTGAATGTTCTCTTTCTTACCTAAGGAAGGGGGTGGAATATCATGCCCATTTATTGGAAAAACTAGGTCAGATTATATCCATTCATAGATGCTCTAAGTCAGAGCTAGACCAAGGGTTTGGGATCGTGAAGAATAACAAAACATATTAGTCACCCGATACCGATAATTTCCCATATCTGTTAAAAATGCAAAATGTCTATCACCCTTAGCCCTCTCCTCTCCTCCCAGCTTCAGAAGCCTATCATGATCATTGTTTCTACATGGTTGAATTGTATTCTTGATAATGTCAACACGCTGGTTGATCCTCTGACTCAAGGCGACTTGGTTTGGAGGTGGGTTCGTTTTCCCATTGAGAATCTTCAGGCCAATGAATTCAATCTTATTTGGAAACCACAGGTAATTATTTTTTGTTAACCTTGAGCACTCCCACAAGATAGGATAGCAAAAAATAAAAGAGTTGGTGTGATTTCACATGCTATATTTAGTGGAAATGTCATATAAACTGGAGGATGAAATCTTCCTACAAAATCAAATTCCAATATATGGAAAGGCTGCCTAAGAAATAGGACTGTCTTACTTAGTAAGAGATAGGCCGTTTCTGCTGTAACTTTCTATGATTTTAAGCATTTAGGAAGGCATTCCTTACCCCAGTATTAGTAGAATCTAAGGAGTCCATGGCTAACCTTTAGGGAGTCCATGAAACTCTTTAATGATGTCATATTATGAAATGTCAAATATTGTGTGCATGTGCTTATGTGTATCCCTGAGCCAGAAGTCATAACTATAATTGAATCTCGAAGAAGTGTGGGACCCAACAAGCTTGAAAACCAATTGCTCTAGCATTTCACAGTAGCGCAAAACCTACTTTCCTAAGTCCTGGATATCGCCCTATGGTGTAGCCACTACTTTTAGGAAAGGTGCTCTGTTGTCTTCTTATTGGCTAATATTTGTTTTCAGAAATGCATTTCATTTATTGCCTGTGAATTTGCATATTCATAACACATCTTAAATTGAAGTATAAATAACATAGTAAAGTGCATAGAGGTTAAGTATAAAATTCCTTATGACAGTTATATGTACAATTGTAACCACCTCCCAAATCAGCATATAAAAGATTTGAATTACCCTAGGCACTTCTCTCATAATGCTTTCCAGTTACTTCTCATCTCCTTCCCAATGCGGAGACAACCACTGTTCTTATTATTATCATCACAAATTATTTTTCCAATTTCAAAACTTCATTATAGTATTTTCTTAATGGCATCTTTTAATGAACTTTTCATTGAAATAAACTTTTCATCAAAATTGTTTATTTTTATTCCTTTATTTCATATTTTTTTCTTTATGATTACTTTTTGTTTGTCCTAAGAAATGTTTTCTTACTCCAAGGTCAGAAGAATAGTCTCCAACCTTTTCTTAAATACCACTGCTTTTGATATGTTGATCTTGTGTAGTAAGACCTTCATATATTCATTTATTTCTATTAGGTTTTTGTAGATTCTTTGGGGTTTCTAAATACTTTTCTTTTTTTTCTTTTTTTGAGATGGAGTCTCGCTCTGTGGCCCAGGATGGAGTGGCCGGATCTCGGCTCACTGCAAGCTCCGCCTCCCGGGTTCACGCCATTCTCCTGCCTCAGCCTCCCGAGTAGCTGGGACTACAGGCGCCCACCACCTCGCCCAGCTAGTTTTTTGTATTTTTTAGTAGAGACGGGGTTTCACTGTGTTAGCCAGGATGGTCTCGATCTCCTGACCTCGTGATCTGCTCGTCTTGGCCTCCCAAAGTGCTGGGATTGCAGGCTTGAGCCACCGCGCCTGACCCTAAATACTTCTAAATAGAATTAAAATAGCTTTACTTCCTCCTTTTCAATCTTTACGACTTTAATTTTCTGTTATTTGTATTACTGCACTGGCTGGAATTCCAGTACAATGTTGAATTGAAATGGTGAGAGTGGACTTTTAATTGTTTCAGATCTTAGAAGGAAAGTACTCAATGATTCACAATTGATTGTGATGTTAACTGTAGGGTTAACAGGTTGAGAAAGTCAATCAGGTTGATAAAGTCCCCTTCTGTTTCTATTTTACTGAGACTATAATAAATAGTGGTTGCTTTTTCTGTATTTTTTGAAACGATCATATTATTTTTCTATTTGGTAACAATGTGAGTAACATTGAATTGACTTTCTGTGTAAATCAACCTTGCGTCCCTGGAAAAAATTCCAATTGATCATGATGTGTTATCCTTTTCGTACATTGCTGTATTAAATATGGTAATATATTTATTTTTTGTGTCTATTTCATGAGGGATATCATTATGTAATTGTTTTTTCTTCTCATATCTTTGTTGGTTTTATTAATCAACATTATGCTAACTTCATACAATATATTGGAACATGTTTCCTCACCTTTTATTTTCTGGAAGGCTTCATTTAACATTGAAATTATTTCATTTTTAAACATTTGATATAATTAATTAAAATCCAATTGTTTCTTGATATTTTCTAAAGAAAAGGTCATTGTTACAAATTCAAAACCTTAATAAATGTAAGGCCATTCAAATTTTCTGTTTCTTTTGTGTTGGTTTTGGTAAATTTGTATTTTCAAAAGTTTTCACTTTAACTTGTTAAATTTATTGGTATTAATTTTCATAATGTTCTTTTGATCTTTTTTAAGAGTTAATTTAATTTAATGAGTATATATTATTTTTAAAATAAAAAAGAAAAACTTAAAAAATGCAAATTAACAACCACATCCCCATTTGCTCCAACACACTGTAGACCCCACCACAAACACAATACAGATGAGTGAATCAACAGTAACATGCTCAGAGATGGTGCATGTGAGTGTTCTGACCGAGTTCCGTATTATTGTCTACACCTCATGCAGTGGTGCACTAGAGATCCATGTGATGTGGCACTTCACCATGGGAGGTTTTGGAGACTATTGAATCGAGACAGGCAGTGGAATATATTAGAAAGCACACTCAGAAATAGATTGGTTGTAGATTTACTAGTAACTATTATGTTACCAGGGACAATCTCTTAACTTCCTTATGCCTTGTGGTACAGCAAAATATCACAAATCACCACTAAAGAACTTACTGATATAACCAAACACCACTTGTTCCCTCAAAACCTATGGAAATAAAAATAAACAAATAAATAAACCAAAAAAAAAAAAAAAAAAAAAACCCATATTGACCAGATAAGGAAACCGAGGCATAAGGAAGTTAAGAGGTTGTCACTTTTTCATCTTCTAATACCTGGAAATGTATAGTAATGTTCTCCTTTTGTTCCTCATGTTGGTAATTTGCATGGTTAAGGTTTGCTGGAGATGAAATTTCTCAGCTGTTGTCTGTCTGAAAATATTCTTGCCATTCTTTTGAAGGATATTTTAGAGGATACTTTTATCTTTGATTCTCAATAACTTGACTATTTTGTGCTCAGGTATATTTTTCTTCATATTTATCCTGCTTGGAATTGAGTTTCTTGGATTTGTAAGTTCATCTGCTTCATCTGTTTTTGAAAAGTTCTTAGCCATTGTCTCGTCGAATATTTTTTTCTTCCCTATTCACTCTAACCTCTTTTTTGGAGGACTCTAATTACTTAAAGTTAGACTGTTAGATATTATCCTTCTCTTGTGGAAGCTCTGTTTGTGTTTTAAATGATTTTTTTTCTTTTTACATTTCAGTTTGGATAATTTTTATTGATATGTCTTTTAAGTTCACTGATTCTTTTTTTTTTTTTTCTTTTGAGATGGAGTCTCGCTCTGTCTCCTGGGGTGGAGTACAGTGGCTTGATCTCGGCTCACTGCAAGCTTCGCTTCCTGGGTTCATGCCATTCTCCTGCCTCGGCCTCCCAAGTAGCTGGGACTACAGGCGCCCACCACCATGCCCAGCTAATTTTTTGTATTTTTAGTCGAGACGGGTTTTCACCATGTTAGCCAGGATGGTCTCGATCTCCTGACCTCGTGATCTGCCCTCCTCAGCCTCTCAAAGTGCTGGGATTACAGACAAGTTCACTGATTCTTTAGTCTGCTACATTCAGTCTGTTGTTAAACTCATCAAATTATTTCTGATTATTTCTATAGAATTTACATTTAGTTTTTTTTCTATCTTTTCATGTTTTTGCTTAAACTTCTCAGCTTTTCAATAATGTGCATTGTTCTCACTAGATTATTTAACATATTTATAACAATTATCTTAAAGTTATTTTCTGCTAATTCCAACAGTTGGGTTATATGTGGATCTTCTCTATTAATGTTTTCTTCTTTATCATAGGTATATTTTTCTGTTTCTTTGTATGTCTTGTAATTTTGTATTATATGCTAGAAATTGTGTATAAAAATGATAGTTATTACTGCAGTAATACTGTCCTCAGAAAATATCATGCCTCTTCTTCTGTTAGGCTGCTGGTGAGAGATCTCAATCTGATTTGTAATTGAGCAGGGTCTGGGCTTCATTGAAGCTTTAGTTAGATTCTGTTCACCACTGGCTTCAAATGTTTGAGGATGGGGTTGAGACTTTCCCTTCAGTGGGCTTTGGATCTGAGCACTACCACCACCAGACTCTAAAGGTCTCTATAGCTTACAGTTCAGCTTCTAGAATTCCAAGTACCATGAAAATGCTCTGTGCTTTATAGTTCAGCTGCCAGTTTTTTGGGGAACAGAGGAATTCCCTTTGCTTTTCATCTCTACCCCTAGGTCTCCTTACCTTGGGAGATCTATTTCTCCCCAGGCTGTTACACACTGCTCCCAGCCTTCAGAATTGCATTGCACTTGATGACAGCACCTCAGGGCATCTATCTCAGCAATCCTACCCCTTCCCCAGCTTTCATTAAGTCACTACTTTGCATTTGATTAAGGTCCTATGTACCTTAAATAGAGATTCTTTCAGCCTTCATGCCTTGCTCCCAGGCTTGGGAGAATTGCTGACTTATACTTGGTGAAGGTCCTGTGAACCTCAGGGTTGTTTTTCTTAACTTCCCTATCCTTGCCCGCAGTCTTTGGTTGGCCAGTGCCATGTACATGGCAGAAGTTCAATATACCTGGTGGGAACATCTTTCCTGTGTGCTTCAGAGCAATCTCTCTCAACTTTCTTGCTCTTCCCCTGCTCTTTAGGGGACCACTGCCTTGTACTGTTATGGTCCTCTGCATCTTGGAATGGAGGGGATCTTTCTCAGTGTTCTTGTCCTTCCCTCAGTCATTGATGGGCCACTGCATGTTACCTGGTGAAGATCCAGTGTGCCTCAGGGGGATTTCTCTCAGACCTCCTATCCTGCCACTAGCATTGAGTATCCTGCTACTTCCATTTGAGGAATGCCCCATGGGAAAAAAATTGGCAGGTGAGCACAGATCAATATTTGACTGGATCACCTTGGAATTTGAATTTCTCATGCCAACCCACTCGTGGCTACCAAAATTTTGTTAGCAGTTTACTTGATTTCTCCTTACCCCAGTCTATGATGGAGTAACACCCTGGAGTTACTAGGAATGAAAGCAGTCATAGGACACTTTTCTCCTAGGAATGCATTGTGTCTTCCTAAGATTTGGTTTATTTAAATTTCTTTGCATCTTCTGCTCTCTGCTAGGCTTTAAGTGACCACAATATTGTAGCCTATTGAACTTGTACTCATTGTACTCATTATAAGGATGAGAGTGCAACTCCTGTAACTTTCTACATCGTAACCAAAAATTTGGAAGTCAATTATTTCATGCCCAAAGTGTTCAGAGCCAGATCTTCTCTAACGATTTTGAAAATAATATGCTTTCTACTATCCTCCACATGCTTTCTCTGGCAAGTGCAATAGAATCAGATATGACCCACACTTCAGTGTTTTGCACTGAAACTTTTTCATTAGGGGGAAGGAAGATGAGATTGAAGAGAACTATTATTATTATTACTTACATTTTTTTCTGGGAGTACCTACTGTTAGCCAAGCAGTCATCCTGAGCCCTGTCAAACTGAACCTACTAAATCTTTGTGTTATGACGATGTCTTTCACACAGATTTAGATCCTCACTTTTCTCTCTGCCACGTACTTTTGGTGGAAGGTGTCCATTAGGTTCTGTTGTAAGACAAAGGTTTACTTCATACCCTTTTCAGCTAGTTAAATCCCTACTAATTTTTTAAGATGTCAGTTAAATGCATATCTCCCATGAAGTCTGCCCCAGCGTATCTTACAGCCTTGCTACACTGCTAGTGTAATCCTCACCATTTTCTATTGTGTACATAACGCTAGGGGAAATATGAGACCTCCTTCTTAAAGGTGCCCACAGGGCTGGGTGTGGTGGCTCACGTCTTTAATCCCAGCACTTTGGGAGGCCAAGGCAGGCAGATCACCTGAGGTCAGGAGTTCAAGACCAGCCTGGACAACATGGCAAAACCCTGTCTCTACTAAAAATGCAAAAATTAGTTGGGCATGGTGTCCCATGCCTATAATCCCTGCTACTCAGGAGGCTGAAGCAGGATAATCACTTGAACCTGGGAGGCAGAGATTGCAGTGAGCCGAGATGGCACCGCCATTGCACTCCAGCGTGGGCGACAAGAGTGAAACTCTGTCTCAAACAAGAACAACAACAAAAAAGTGCTCACAGGCCGGGCGCGGTGGCTTAAGCCTGTAATCCCAGCACTTTGGGAGGCCAAGACGGGCGGATCACGAGGTCAGGAGATCGAGACCATCCTGGCTAACACGGTGAAACCCCGTCTCTACTAAAAAAATACAAAAAAACTAGCCGGGCGATGTGGCGGGCGCCTGTAGTCCCAGTTACTCGGGAGGCTGAGGCAGGAGAACGGCGTGAACCTGGGAGGCGGAGCTTGCAGTGAGCCGAGAATCACGCCACTGCACTCCAGCCTGGGCGACAGAGCGAGACTCTGTCTCAAAAAAAACAAAAAACAACAACAACAAAAAAAGTGCTCACGGATGATCTAGAATTGGGCTTCCTTGACCTGACAGGTTATTATTTCCCCTGGAGTCAGGATGATGGGCTTGACCAGCATCTTCCAAATGATAGGTGCTATGAGGGAAAGAGAGGTGGGTTCCCCTAAGAGAAAACAGGCTGCTATTGGTAGGAAAGGGCACTAGCTGCCAAGGGGTTGATACTTAAAATGCTTTAATTAAAACTTAGTTGAGACGGATATTACCAGAAGAAAAAGAAAAAAATTTGAGAGGAATGCTTCATTTTTACTGTGTTTCAACCTAGAAAGAAGACACAAGTGACATGGTACCCAGGAAAAATGTTCCAACATCCAATAAGAAGGCTAATACCAGTAAAGTGGTCTCTTCAAGGAAATGATAGTCGTCACCTTTTCTTCTTTCTTAACCACTGAGGACCCCTTTGTTAATTTTGCTTCCCTGGACCCCAATTTATTTCAAACACGTTGGCTGCCAAACTGCAATTATCAAAAAATATTAAACCATAGACTCTTAGCAATTATAGCTCAGCATTATTTTCCCTTCTTTTTAACTACGTGGCAATTAACCTGGTGGCCAACCAAAAATAAATATACTGATTTCCTTATTTAAATTCTATATAGCTTTTTATTGGATAAGTTTAGATTTTCTACTCGTAGACTTTATAATACATTGAAATATATTGTGAATATGCAGTGAAGATCTTTAAAATAGTTTTAACATCTGACCTAGCAATTTCATGTTTGTTATTTATCCTAAAACAGTGGTCATGGATATGAACAAAGATTTATCTTGAGGAATATTTACCACTGCATTCATTACATTAAATTGTTGTTTAAATATTTACCACATAATAGTAAGAAATTATAAAACACCTAAATTTCCAAGAGCAGAAGTTGAGTGAAAAAATTATGAAATATAGGAAATGGCCAGACAATGGAGGACTATGCAGCATTAACATTTGATTAGATGAGATGATTTAATGACATGGAAATATGTTCCCTATATATAAGTTTAAAAAAAAAGTTCTAAAATGACATATTTGGGGAGCAGCCAAAATAGCCTCCAAGTCTCCCTCTTCATAGCTTGACATTTTTTCTACTCTAAGATGGGATGATATGATCCCATCTGATTAAAGACACATTTTAGGCCTGTTTTACCAACATATTTGGTCAAGGAAACCAAGCTATTTGCAGTTTAGTTTGTAACACAAATTCAAACTTGGCAAATAATTTGCATATTGACAGGAGCATGCTTTCTTTCTTTATAAAATGTAAGTCACCAAGAAAGAAACAATAATTGGCACCTAAACTTCATTTCAGTCCGGAGCTACCTCAATTACATTCCACTGAGTAGAATGAAAAACAGACCATCCCTCAAAGGCAGACCAAAAAAAATAATGTGACTTAGCACAATTTCTGCTGATGGATTGCTGATTCCTGAATGTTATGATGATTTCATGTTGAGAGGCATTAAAATGTGATTATAATTGAAAACCAGAGGTGCCTGTGAACTAGAGGGACCACAGTTTAATTTGGGTCAGTATTAAGGTCCTAAACATTAAACTAAGAATATTTCCTCTTCAACAGGTTAAAATAAACTATTTTGGCAAAATATTAACTATTACTAATAGGTAAAAACTACATACTGCTTGTACCAGGTGCTATTTTAAGAACTTTACATTTATTAACTCATTTAATCCTCAGGAGAGCTTTATAGACTACTACTTACCTGAAGAAACTGAGGCACAGAGAGATCAGGTAATTTCAATGAGGTCACAAAACTACGAAGACAAAGAGTCAAGATTCGACCCCAGGTGTTTGGGCTCCAAAGACCGTAATTTTAACCTGTAAACTTGGGACAGTTTCATGTGTCTGAGGTCAAAAGCTAATAAAAACCTTGAATCCACTCTAGTAGGTCAGTACCTCTACTGTATCCTCTAAAGCATATGTGAGCCTAGAGGAGTACCCAGCGTAGTCCAATTTCTCCCCCAGTATTTTGAGTTCCTGCAAACCACAGAGGCTGCACAAAGTCAGGGGAGGCTAACGTAGAAGGACGCAGGCATCTACACATAACTTCTAGTTTTCTCATCTCACGAGTGGACTCAGTGGAAATGCTCAGACCATAAAGCAACATCATCTGTAATTGAGGTTCGCTCAAGGTATCTTTGCACGCTATAGCATTCATTGAAACATCTGTGAGGTAGGTTGGAACCAAATTTAAAAGTTACTTCTCCAACCAGCTTCCTCATTTGTCCTCCAACTTGGAAATGATTCTATCATTAGGCACACCCTGGGGCCAGATTTTACAAGTGGCACTATCATAACTGTGCCAACTTAGGACCTGTGTTCACCACATTCCTTTCTGAGTCTGCTTCGATGACTTGCCTTGGAGTGGCCTTGTCCAAGCTCACCTTTTCATCTGCCTTGTTCAGTGCTCAGTAGGCAGTTGTTCAGAAAGTCTTTGTAGGTAACTATTTTAAAGTCACCATTTTACAAATGGACAAAGTGAAATACAGAACACAAAATGTGATTGATGTCATAAAGCAAATTGATGCTCCCAAATGCAATTTGCCATTTGCTCTCCTGTAAATATGTGAAATTGGTGACTGAATGTTCTTACTGTAAAAATGCCCAAAGAAAGAGAGAAGAAGAAGAACAGAGCTGGGGGAGAGCTACCACTGGGATGGAAGGAGCGAGGGAGGAAAACAGGAAAGAAGGAAGGAGTATTGCAAGAACATAAAACCTTACTACAGTGGCCCTGAATCATGGAGCTGCAACATACCTGAAGCACTTAAAAATTCTTTTGAGAAATGCCAGTGTGATATACGCCTCGCAAGCCAGCAATTCATGAGCTCGATGCAGTAGTTGAAACCAAAGGGGTAATGGCCACAGCTGTCAGGATCCAGATGCTCTGGGGCTCGGCCCTGCCACTTTGTCCCAGCATTCATGCGAAGGAATGTTGTGAACTGGGCATATCACCACCGTTCACCCTGGCCTGCTTCCAACAGCACCAGCTGCATCTGGTCTGGAGGATGGCTGTGGCTGGCGGCCCCATGTTCTCCATAAGGCTGGGCGCTGGGCTGCAGCCAGGCTGCGAGTGCTGGCCCTACACCCAGCATACTCTCTGTCCAACCTCATCTGCCTGTCTATCCCGGAACCACCAAGGAAGCTTGGCCTTTCCTGGCACACAGAATCCTCCTGAGAACTGGTGTCTTTCTGCAGTCAACAGAAAAGATGGAATGAAAACCACACAGATGAAAAGTCATGTCATTTATTAATAATTTCTTTTTTTCTTCTATAAATTGGAAGGAAAAAGTCTTTGGTGACACTCTCTATAAAACAATCTATCTTGGATGGCGAAACCCAGACATAAAGTTACACAGGTCAGTGAAGTAAATCAAGATCTATGGCTTTGTATTTTCTCACACGCGCTCTCTCACACATACTTGAGGGCTTAATTATGCTAAGTCATTAATACTCTATAACAAATGGGAAAAACACTTCAGAAAAGACCTGTGGTGACACTACAAAAACATTGGCAACATATTAGAAAACTCTGTCCCAAATGTACATCGTATACAAAATAAGGTATACTTTTGTTTTTTGCGTTACAATTTGCCACCTAAAATAGTTCCAGTTTTTGATGTCTTTCTTTCTGCCCCTCAACATATCCTATACATATTGTTCTCTCAAAATAAGTACACAAGGTTCATTACATGGTAACCAGGTCATTTGCATGGTCCTAGTTTTAGTAATAGTTACAACCGAAAGGACAGGGATGTATTCCTGTAGGAGAAGAACAGAAAACTATTGCAGAAATCAAATGGCCTGAGGCCTAAAAGGCAAATCATTACAAAACCAGAGTGACTGAAAGGCTAGCCTGACTTGATTTTAAACAAGGGTGAGACTGTGCTATCCTGAGGGCTCAGCTTTCTCAAGAGTTGCCTTCTTCTCCTAGTTACTGGGCCATGTAAGTTCCAATTCTGGGTCGCTCACTGAGGTTCCTGATATAAAATGTATTGGAACTCTAGACCAGTGACAACTACAATCCCTACTAGGTAAAACTCATGGAGACAAAAGCCTTTGATTTTTGGAAAGGGCAAAAAGGGGAGAGAGGTGGTTTTGAGGAGTCACGTCCATCATTACAATTATGGTGTAAATAACAGCTTTTTTATCCAGAGGTTCTGTACATCATTATTGAACTGATGGGAGAAACCACTATCTTAGGGTACTTAATCCCCCAAGCTTTAAAAAAAAAAGACATGGGGCCAAGCTTGGTGGCTTACACTTGTAATCTCAACACTTTGGGAGGCAGAGGCAGGTGGGTCACCTGAGGTCAGGAGTTCGAGACCAGCCTGGCCAACATAGCGAAACCCTGTCTCTACTAAATATACCAAAATTTGCCCAGTATGGTGGTGCACGCCTGTAATCCCAACTACTAGGCAGGCTGAGGCAGGAGAATTGCTTGAACCTGGGAGGTGGAGGTTGCAGTAAGCTA
This sequence comes from Rhinopithecus bieti, assembly GCF_001698545.2. Classification (NCBI taxonomy): domain Eukaryota; kingdom Metazoa; phylum Chordata; class Mammalia; order Primates; family Cercopithecidae; genus Rhinopithecus; species Rhinopithecus bieti. The sequence goes on from NW_016803416.1 coordinate 1,483,910, forward strand.
AGATTGTACCACTGCACTCCAGCCTGGGTGACAGGGCAAGGCTCTGTCTCAAAGCAAAAAAAAAAAAAAAGACTTGGTGTCAAAGAATAAACTAATCTCTTTATGCTGAAGTCCTAATACCAAGTGAGACAAGTTTAACACAGTTTGATATTAATGCTTATTTGCTCAGAACTTAACTCAAAACAACTTTGTCCCTGCAAGCATGCCTGAGAAAATGAGGCTGGTGGTGAAAGAAATTTCTTGGTTAAATCTGGCCAAGAATGACAAAACCATCTGAAAGGTTCTTGTCCATAGTCGCTGTAAATGGGAACTAGGTAAATGAATTCAGCAACTGGGGTCCTGATGTACTGGCTGCATGTTGATTATATTCACAATTAAAAGGCAGGAACATTTTTATTTGAGAGTTCATGGTGATAACTGCTACTTTTAAATACTGGAGCTCTCAGAGACCCAAGGGAACACAAGACACTTCCAGGTCTGGGAAGTTTGCTTGGCTTTTGCATCCATAATTCAGCCTTGTCCAGCAAGAACCTCATTCAGATTCCAACCTAGTAAGGCTGTCTTCTCCCTGATCCTGCCCTCTAAACAGGTTTGTTCTTAAATCAAGTGCCCTGTTTTTTTTTTTTTAATTAAAAAAAATAGTATATAGGCCTATTCACTTTCATTCATCTCACCCCTGATTAAAGTTCAGTAACCTTTATGAAAGGCCACCAGCATAATATTCTTTCAAGTCACCAGGTATTTGAGAACCACCAAAATAAAGGCTAACATAGCCTACTGTAATGAAAACCAAAAGTCATTCTAAAAGGGAAATTGAAGGATGCAACCGGATTGATCCTTCTTTGAGCACCATTTGTAACAAGAAGAAATTAAAGTGTAATGCACATAAGATTCCAGTAACAAGCTTTCCTTTTTTTCTGAAGCATCTATCTGAAAATGTGTTGATACGACCAGGTAGGCCCAACTAGCTATGCTCTCTTTTGCGGTATGACTATCGTGATCATTTCATGGATTTTTCTCTACAGTCTCAAGTTTGAGCCATTTTGCTAGCTCGAACAAAGGTGATCCATATTAATGTATTGGTAAGCTTTGATATTTATAACCCTTTCATATAAATAAATAAATACATAGCCAGCTTTACAAAAATTACTTTTAAGATCCTGTGTCTTAATGTGGAGCTGGGAAAAGATGCTGTGTGGAAATCCATAAGTGGCTGAGTCCTCTGGAATTTCTGTAAGCAATTCATTATGTGGTTGGCACTGAACTCTTGCTTGGGCCTTGGCTTCTCTCTAATGCAGCACATGTTAGCCCACTTAGGGACCCCTAGTTATCATTAAAGTTGACCAGGAGATAACTCCTGACACCCTACAGAGATGGCTATGATTTGTCAACTTGTTGCAATGCAATACAACTCTTTCCTAACTGAATTAAAATTACATATTACTGCTGAGTTTCACTGATTTGTTAAGCATTGTTCTGTTCCCAGTCTTATATTCCAAATGGGAGAAGAACACACTAGCTCACATCCCAAAGAGATTTGCTCAGAGAATGACATAAAATGAAACTGTGGAGACTTAAAGTGGACGAAAGGTGTGTCATATCCTGTTCTTATTTATAATTACCATTATTCTTCACATGACACACGTTGCTTGTGGAAGATATGTGTCCTGTGAGCTTGATGACAGGTCAATCTGGCAAAGCAGGTCCTTAAATCCACTTGTGTGACTGACTGGTACAATTAGGGACATTGCTTTGCAAGCCAACATGACCACCTAAGTTTCAAGTTAGTTTAGGGGTCACTGAACAAAATATTGCATTTATTTTTTTGTAAAGGAGAAAGACACAAGAATAATTTGCCAATCCTGAAAAAAATAATTTAAATACACATGTGCAAAGGCCAAATGAATACAGATTAACTGCTAAGCTTTTAACTTACTGAGAAGTGCAGTTTAAATGACACAAAACCTATAAGACCAAATGTTTTATAGAAAGACACAAGTGCAAGTACCATGGACTTAATAATTATTTTTCAACAAATGCATGAAAGATAATCATATCAACTTAAGGGAAAATGTCACATGTTTGAGAATGGACTACGGATGGGTCCAATTAGATGAGAGAGGTATTTAGGGAGCTGTTCTGAGTCATGAGGCTGCAGAGAAAAGCCTCTCTTCAATTGAACTTCACTGTCTATGCACGTCTCAAAACACCATCTGGATATGTGGGCCCTACTCCTTGTTCTGCAGCTAGGTAGCCTGTTGAGTCACCTCTTGGGACTTCCGCAAACACTTTCATTCCTGTTTACAGCATCATCCCCAAGCTATCACTGCAAGTTCCTCTTCCTCTCCCAGATGTTTACAAAGAAAGGATGAGGTAAAGTCCACTGGACTTATGGTTTTCACTGACCTAAGACGGCCACTTGAAGCTATCAGAACAAAATTATCTGATGAACTTTTCTTCTAAACCAAAACTGAAAACAAATGGTAAAGAAATGTGAAATGTATGAGAGTTTGAGGGAGGGGCTCTCAAGTGCTTATTGTTTATTCTGCATAACAAGTGGTAAAACTCAATAATATCTTTCTCTTCCCTGTTTTCTCTGGCCTCTTCCAAGTAGAAGAAAGCATTTAATATCAGAAGTCTCCATTTTTCATAACAGAGTTAGGGATATGTTTTTTTTTCAGCTTATACTTGGAATTTAACAATAATTATAAGCCCAAGATAGCATTTTCAGGGACAGAAATGTTCTTTTCAGCAAGAAGCATAACTAAACTTCTCCACAGATTTAAAAATTAAAAGTACAAGAAACTGTATTCACATTTGTTGTTGTTTTGTTTGCCAGATTCTTGCTCAAAACAATGTTTGACCAAAAATGGCATCAGGGTCCCAATGGCTAGACACCTCCTCAGTTACTCTGCAGCAATCCTCTTGTTCATTGGTGTGCATTTCCACCTTATTACCCCTGTTTCTTTCTCGATAGAGAAACTCTGAAACTTGAGATTTTCACAAACATTAAAGAGTTCATCTTGTAAATAATCTGTTCTCCCCAATATATTCATTCTTCCTTGGCCTCTTCCCAGTGCTACACAGACTTAGGTCAATGGTTGAATCTATAACCGTGCCCACAGCCCTGCAAGTATTGGGTTACTGTTGTGGGTCTGTATTTCCATCTCACTAACATGCTGGTGGGTTACCCAGATGATTCTTTGTGCAAACTGAACATTTCTTAATTATACTAGTGTTTTCTTGGTACTAATTCCCCCCACCCCCCAATGAAAAATGATTATCATATGTATCTATCTCAAACATAGAGTTTTCAGTTAGAACTGCCTACCTGGAAGTCGTCATACTTTCTTTCATGCAGCGACATTTTAGAGATAAAAGTTCAAGTGGATTTGAAGATTCAAAGTGGAAAACAATTTGCAATGGCAAAGTTGAATAATGACGTTACAACTTATGCTCAGCTATTTCTTGATAATGGGTAGAGTGACTTATTGTGTTTTCCATGAAGTCTGAACTTTTGAAACTGCAGGACACCCTACATGGCCATGACAATGATGTCTGTGGGAAAAGGAATAGCAGCTTTGAAATATTCACAACCAACACAATTTTGATTAAACAAAGAACTCTGGTTTTTAATAGTTTTGATCATTAAAAAAGTTTAAACCTGCATAGCAATCATTTCAAAAATAATTATTTAATGTTCCATAATTAAACTGTACACAACCTAGTCTTGGGACACAGAAGCCAGTGAGGTGAGTTTGGAGCAGTCCGGTGCAGTCCCAGGAGCCAGGAGTCGAGTTCTCATTGGCCTTTTTTTTTTTTTTTTTTTGTCATTCGGCTCATTTAAGTTTTTGGATAGTTGGCACAATCTGGCTCTGCTGATGAGTGGATCTGCACTGGGAAGAGAGAGCAGCTTGGACCCCCGTCCCTTCTCGCTTCCCCTCCCCCACTTGGCCGGATTCCTCAAAGTCGCTCAATGTCTCGGTATTTCTTCCTCAAAATAGAGACCTGGTCTTTAAAGAGGACGGGGTCGAGCCTCATCTGAGAGTGGATCAGCGGCATGTAGCCAAACCAGCTGGCAAACGTATTCATGCAGCTCTGTCGCTGGGCAAAGTGGTCAGGGTCAGCCCAGCGGGAAGCCCGAGAAGTCTGGAGAGAAGTAGAGAAACAAGGATGATGATGAGAGAAATGCAAGGTGAGATGGAAACACTGCAGAAAACGAAGTCAGGCAAATGAATGAGCCGCAGAGCTTGAGGTCTGGCCCGGCCACTAAGTCTCACCATCTATGCACCTGCTGAAAATGCAATTGCTGATGCTGGTTTTTCCCAAGGTATGCTACGTTCCTCAGTATTAAAAACACAGTAACAAAGATTCATGATGACTTTAACTCTCTAAAATTTATTGACGAATTCTCTGGTCAGTCCACGACTTAGCAACTGAAGCTCAAGTACTACAGCGACTCAATTTAAAACTTCTCTTTGCACTTGGGACCAGGTACTAAGATTAACGATGTGTTTATGCTTTCAAAGATAGTTTTCCAAATCCTTCTTGTTTACGTAGTTGATTTAGAAATACCAACCAACTTTGAGAAGTCTATCTTTCTCTCTATCCATCACTTCCTCCCTTCTACTATCTCTTTACGTTTATAAGGGTCCTACTAAATCCTTTGTTAAAAGTTCACCTATATAGTTGAAGAACAAAATAGCACCTTTTACATGTCAGTCAAGGCTAGTGTTATGCAGCATCTAAAATTCCATTTTCTCTTCTGTAGCCCTCCCATTGACATGACTCCATGAGGACGAGAAGGGGAGATTCAGTGGTAAATAGGGCATGTTGCTGTAAAACTAACTTTATACTAAAATCTCGAAATTCTGTTATTCTCTTAACCCAAGAATGGTTGGCTTTCCTATTTGACTAAAACCCCCAAAGGTTACTTTATTTAAAGGGCAATCAGCCCTCCAAAGAATCACTGCTCACCCAGAATAGAAAAAAGATTAACTTTCGACAAACAGAAAAGATGGCTACCATCTTTTTAGCTCTCTGTGTTGCCCCTAAAGTTGGTTAAATATTTTTAGATTATGCAAAAGATTGGCATTGATTTAAAAAGAATGCCTTAAATGTCTGGAGTGCTGAAATTTAAATAGAATGACTAAGCACATTGTCTTTAATTCCTTGTTTTTATGAAATATGGAAAAGATGGGCTGCCCAATTATGGGGAAAAAACTCACAAGCCCGTTTATGTCAATAGGCAACTCTTTAATGATGTATATGTATGCATGTGTGTTCAATGTGTTTGTTGTGCTCACATTGTTAGAAAAACACTTTCATGGGAAGATACATTTTAGTGTGAGAATCAGTAAGAGTCACTTTAAAATCCCAGTGTCAACATGCTCAAAAATAACATTGAAGATAAACACAAATGTCAAGTTTTCTCTGAACAGCAGAATAACAAACAAAACACTATTTGTAAAGTGTTTTCATGGAGTTCATTTGAATTTCACAACAATCTGGTGAAGTATCTACCCAGGTAATAATATCCCCATTTTATAGCTGAGGAAGCAAGTTCAAGAAAGTTAGAGTTATTTGTTCAAGTCTAGAGAGGGACAGAACTCAAGCTTCATTCTTCAGCCTTTATACGAGGAGAACTCTACTTGATAAATCAGAGAAAGGTATCAAATGGAGCTGACTGGTTGAGTTCATATCAGAGTAGACAGTCCCAAAAGTAACTTGTGTTGACCCTAAATGGATATGGGTTTGTGAGCCTTTTTTTTTTTTTTTTTTTGTAAGGCAGAGTCTCACTCTGTCACCCAGGCTGGAGTGCGGTGGTGTGATCTCAGCTCACTGCAACCTCCACCACCCGGGTGCAAGTGATTCTTGTGCCTCAGCCTCCCAAGTAGCTGGGATTACAGGTGCATACCACCATGCACGGCTAATTTTTGTATTTTTAGTAGAGATGTGGTTTTGCCATTTTGCCCAGGCTGGTCCTGAACTCCTGAGCTCAAGCAATCCGCCTGCCTTGTCCTCCCAAAATGCTGGGATTATAGGCATGAGCCACTGTGCCCGGCCTGTGGGCCATTTTTGATTGGCCCACTCATTCCCAAAGGGTGCCGTACTCAGGCAAAAATACTCATATATGCAACTAGAAATACTTTCTAGAGTTTACGCTCATTCTTATTAAAAAAAAATTTTTTTAAAGTTCCATTGAATCATTCAGGTTATCGTTTTGCTTCTAGATGTTAACATTTATTCTGAGTCAACCAACGTCTACTAGAAAAGATGTTTTTCTTATCTAATAAAAGCCTAATCTTAGAGGATGATATCCATTTACTTTACCAGTCATACAAACATTAAATAAATTACTGTGTATGATGGAAAGAAGGGGGGCAAATACAGTACCTGAATACACCTAGTTAGACCTAAGGTTAAATTTAGATATTTCTGTAAAGATGTAAGAAATTACCAGAAATACTGTTTGGTAGAATTAGAATAATCTATGAAAATAGCACAAATCCACCCCATAAGAAGCCCTGTATGACTAGAGTTGCCTACTTACTGAGTGTTCTGAAGCACTCTGAGTAAAAAATATTTTTAAAATGTCACGTCTTTAAATGAGATAATATACAGTCATGTACCACATAATGACATGTCAATCAATGTTGGACCACATAGATGACTATGGTCCCATATAACTGTAATACCCTATTTTTATTGTACCTATTCTGTATTTAGAAATATTTACATACAAAATATTGATCCCTGTGTTACAGCTGCCTACAGTATTCAGTACAGTGACATGCTGTACAGGTTGTAGCCTAGGAGCAATAGGCTACACCATATAGCGCAGATGTGGAGTAGCCCTACTACACCATAGGCGCAGGTGGCAGTAGCCCTACACCATATGGCTCAGATGTGCAGTAGCCCTCACACCATATGCGCAGGTGTGCCCAATAAAAAAGGCCCTACACCATATGGCGCAGGTGTGCAGTAGCCCTACACCATATGGCGCAGGTGTGCAGTAGCCCTACACCATATGGCGCAGGTGTGGAGTAGGCTGTCCCATATAGGGCTGTGTAAGTACGCTTGATAATGTTCGGAGGGCGACAAGATTGCCAAATGATGCATTCCTCAGAATGCATCCTCATTCTTAAGAGAGAAATAAAAATGTAAATAAAAATGTTTGGGCACATAATAGACGATACATCTTGCTTGAATTCAAATAGTCTCTCAGCCTTAAACATTCTTACAAATCCTCTTATCTGTTCTTTCCGTAATTAGAAGGAAACAGAATTTTCCACTAGACTGTTCGCTAAGGACAGCTCTTTCGTCATAACCAATACCTAGAACAGTACCTGATAACATACTAAGTACTAAATAACTTTTTATAAACTTTAAATTCTTTATAAACTTTAAATTTTTGCTTACTAAATTTAGTGAATGAAAAATGGTCAGCTTAACTGAGGCCTAGCTAAGATTTCCTTTGCAAAAGCTAGATTTGTATATGTTTTCCAATGCCTGGAACAATACTCTCTTTAACATTTGTATATGTTTTCCAAGGCACATGCAAATCCCTTCAAAATTGAACTCATATAACCAGGTTAAAGTATGTTCATTTGGATTAACCTCAATCCTGTTGGATACTCCATGATTTAACGTGGGTGAATCTTAATGCTGTTTCTTAAGGTTTTTTATTTGTTTTCTTTTTTTTTTTTTTTTGAGACAGAGCCTTGTTCTGTCACCCAGGCTGGAGTGCAGTGGTACAATCTCAACTCACTGCAACCTCTGCCTCCCGGGTTCAAGCGATTCTTGTGCCTCAGCCACCCGAGTAAGCTGGGATTACAAGCGTGCACCACCATGCCCAGCTAATTTTTTGTATTTTTAGTAGAGACGGGGTTTCGACATGTTGGCAAGGCTGGTCTCAAACTCCTGGCCTCAGGTGATCCACCTGGCTTGGCCTCCCAAAGTGCTGGGATTATAGGTATGAGCCACTGCGCCTGGCCAAGGTTTTTTATTTCTTACATATAGTAGGGGCTCTGCTCAAGATGAATAAAGATAGATGAAATTCAGCATATCCAGATGGACCTGATACCAAGATGCTGGGGTGTACAAGGACAAGCAGTGGAATCCACAGACCCTGGGATTCAATTCCCAGTTCTGTCTCTAACTTACTGGACAACTTGCGGGAATATGCTTAAATTCACTAGATACTAGTTTTCTTATTTGTAAAAAGAAAATGTTGGATTCCATTTCCTTGAAAATATCTTTAATATTAAAATTTTATAACTCAACACAATATTTTACTTCACTTTTTTTTCACATATTATTTCAACCCTGTGAGGTAGAGCTCACCATTTCCATGTTAAAGATGAGTCAACTGAGTTTCAGAAGGAAACTGACTTGTCTACAGCTTATAAATGCTGATTCTAGAACTGAAAATTAAATATTGTGACTCCTGCTACGTCACCAAGACACAATTCAACTCAACTGCAAGCACCAGAAAACTGTGTTAAAGAGAGTATTGTTTGCTGGACATTAAATAAGATACCTACAATCAACTTTCATAAGTTATTTGTAGGGCTTTAATTCTGCGGAGGGCCGAATGTTTGTGCCCCCTAAAATTTATATGTTGAAGCTTAATTCTCAATGTGATGATATTTGCAGGTGAGGCCTCTGTGGGATGATTAGGTCATAAGGGTGGAGTCCTCACAAATGGGAGCAGTGCTCTTACAGAAGGGATTCCAGAGAACTCTCTTGCCCTTGTTTCTGCCATGTGAAGACACAATGAGCAGAGGGCTGTCTATGAATCAGGAAACAGTCTCTTGCCAGATACGAAATCTGCTGGTGCCTTGATCTGGGACTTTCCAGCCTCTAGAACTATGAAAAATAAATGTCTGTTATTTAAGCCACCCAGTCAATGGTATTTTTGTCATAGTAGCCCAAATGGACTGAGACAAACTCTAAAGACATATCTTTCTCATGTCACCTTAAAGATTATAGGACAGCTTTATATTCTTGGCATAAAGATACTCTTAACCTGTGTCTTCCTAATTATCCCTGCACCAATCACACCCTCTTTCCTAGCTTTCAGATGTGGTTCATTTCTGGTTTCTCCTCATCATATGCTCCTGGGTGGAACATCTAGAGGTACTTGAGTCCTCATTACCTGGGGCTGAACCACCAGTGAGTGAAGCAAGGGAAGAGGGCTCTTCTACACTTACTTACCTGTCCCATCATTGTCTCCTTATACTGCTTCTTCTGGGTCACTTTGATTGGAGGCAATTTTGTTACAGCAGACACCAGGAAGTTCATGAGAATGTCCTCACAATTGGCCAATTGGTCCACCATGTTCTTCAGGCTGGCTGGCAGGTAATGGGAGTACAGGTAGTGATAATATCTGTAAAAATCAAAGATGGGTTTCACAGGGGGTCATTATCACATGATGACAAGTGGACTTCTGAGACAGAAAACACATACCCATTCTTTGAATCCCTAAACATGTCATGAATGGTGATGACAATGATAATGATGATGACAATAACTATCACTTCTACAGTACTTGTTATATACCAGATAGTGTTCTAAAGTGTTTTACAAGAAATGCTTCATCTAGTCTTCAGAAGGAGCCTACAAGGCAGGTTCTATTATTACTCCCGTTTTACAGATGAGGAAACAAGGCACAGAGATACAGACATACAGACATTGCTTGCCCAGTCTAACTCTAATATCAGACTGGTGAGTTAGAAAGAAAAACTAAATACTTAGATGGCAAGAGAAGTTATTTACACATGATCTATATATTATAAAGCTGCTTAACAATTTTAATCATTGGCTTAATCAGAACTGTATTCAATATTATCCCTTGACTCTGAGTCCAACAATTAAACCATACATATTTCAATCCTGTTAGAGCAAAATCTCAATTAATGGGGTGGTCAATCGTAATAGAAAACCCATAATTAATTTGAATTATTTCTCATCCTACTGTTTTTAAAATGTATTTATATACATATAGCATATATTTATAGGAAAAATCATTTGGGGAATCAGATTCTTTGAGTGGTGGTGGCAGAAGCAATAGGAACAATGAACTTTCAAGAAGTGAAATCTTGAGACCAGGAATCAGTCAGCCTAAATGTTTAAGCCTTGAGCATTTCCAAGCTATCCCTGAGATAGCAAAATTCCCTATTCTTTACTAAAAAAGATTAAGGCAAGATTGGTGTGTTCACCTTTACTATGACAGAAGACCGGGGATTTTGTTACTGGTTGAGTGGGGAATGTTATCTATCTACACTCGCTACTTTGGCAATCTTACTCCAGCCCCCCGGCTTTAAAGATCAAATATATGCAAACAACTGCCAAATTTGTTATCTCTACCCGTGAGCTTTTTCCATATATCCTTTTGGATGTCTTAACATATCCAAGACTGAACTCCTATATTTTCTCTGATATTTGTTCCATCTGTAGCTTTCCTCATCAAATCTTCCAGTGCTTCAGGTCAAAAGACTTGGAGTCATCAACTGTACATCCAGACTGTCTAGACATCATGCTAAATCATCTTCAAAACAATCTGATCACTACTTACCACAGCCACCATTCACTTCCTGGTCCCAGGATCTCACCATCTCTTGCCTAGATAATGTTAATCACCTCCTAATAGGGCTTCCTGCTTCAACTCTAGGTCTCTTCTAGTCTCTTCTCAACATAGCATCCACAGTGATGCATAAAAGAAAAGCTGGATTTCTCCTCCCTGTTCAAACCCTGTCCTCCTCCCCTGTCACTTAGAGAAAAAGTCAAGTCCTCATGATGGACATCAAGGTCCTGCCGGATTTATCACTGTTGTTAAAACTGCCTATAGCATTCAGAGTACAGTGACATGCTGTACATATCGAACCCTGTTCAAACCCTGCCCTCCTCCCGTATCACTTAGAGAAAAAGTCAAGTCCTCATGATCAAGGACATCAAGGTCATGCATCCATGCCCCCTGACTTTTCTGACTTCCTGTCACCCATTCCACCCAGTCACAGTGGTCTCCTTGATGGTTCTCCAGTATTCTGCCTCAGGGCATTTATTCTCACTGTTCTCCTGCCAGAACACTCTTCCTGCACATATCCGCTTGACTAACTTCCTGTCCTTCAAGTCTCTGCTCAAATCTCACCTGCTCAATTAGAATCACCCTGGACACCCCCAACCTGCCCCATCTCCACCTTCAGAACTCCTGATCCTTCTCTATACTTTGTCTTTTGTTATATCACTTCTTTCCTTAATAAACTATGGAATTATTATGTAGACTTTCTTTGTTAGAATGTAAGACCTGCATTGGCAAGAAATTTTTTCTACTTTACTCAATGATGAATCCCAAGCACCTAGAACAGTGCCCTTGGGTGCTGACTTAGGTATTTCCTTTTGTTGTTGTTATTCTAAATATTCAGTTACCTAATATGCCCTGAGTGTATTTTCACACTTCAGACCAACTGAAAATGTGACTCTACCATAATTTCTGGAAATGAAATATGCCAAGGGGTTTCGGTTTCAAAAACACACATTTGACACATTAGCAAAACTTAAGTGGGGATACAGACTAATTTTCCTTGATGTTGTTAACAAGATTTGGCCTTGGTTCCTATTTATGCAGCAGCCAATATAAAAAGCTATGTAAAGTCTGTAAGAGACATGTCCAGATTCCTCACTTGTGGTAAATAGCAGCTCCTGTCAACACCATGGAGTAGTCGTTCGTCCACTTTGACGTGTATCCCCACCGCTCCTTAGAGTTATCCCAGAAGTGGCTACGTGCGGGGTACCCCACAATCCTCTCGGGGAAGCTCTGCCACACTGTGAAGGCGAAATCCACCTGCAGGCAGAACACAAGCCAAACAAGCAATCAACAGCGTTAACAAATGTCAACAAAACATGACCTTCCCCCCACTAATTCATAATGCAAAATCCTGGGACTGTGGCGAAACATTAATTCTATGTATTCATCAGCAAATTAAACTGACTGCTTGACATTTTGCCCCATAATTATGCACATTTTAATGTTTTCTGTTAAAGAAACTTCAGATTAGTGTGGAAATGAAAGGAAGAAAAAACATTTGCTGATATGCCCTTTAAAAATCCAGTCTGTTCAAGCTAAAATACAAGTCGAAAAGCAGTTGCTGCTTTTCCCCTCCCTGAAAGGTGCATGTGACCTGATTCACATGAGACACAAACACATCTGTTTTATAAATGAGAAATTTCTCATGTATATTCAAAGAATGAATATACAACATATATCACACCCAGCATATATCAAAGCCAAAGTGCCTAAAATAAAAGCACCCTCTTAAGAGTAAGAGAAATGACATTTTAAAAAACAACAAGTTCTAACAGGAATACAGAGCAGATATCATAAAGAAAACATAATTCAGGCCTCTTAGGTTTGAAGATGCACAGTTTAAGAGAAACTAGAAGAAAGCATCCACAGTGAAAATCACTAAGAATAAGTGGGGACAAGGCCAACTGAAGCCACAGGATTATTTTAAAGGAAATGCAGCTAAATGTCTTTCCAGTGCTTATAGTAGCCCAAAGCAGGTACTTCTGAACTTGCTATAAACCAGCACTTACAGTTAGCAAATGCTCTGTTTTCAAATGCATAAACTCACTTCTGATTCCTATGATCATTTGATGAACGGTAAGTCAAAATAATAAACAGAAAATAAAAATAACAGAAATAGTGACAGTAAACCATCATATAATGTTCATAATTGTGAAATGCTTATAATACAACAGGCGCAGCTATAGGTGCTTATCCATTTTAACTCATTCCATCCTCACAATACCCCTGGGGCTTTTACATTCTTCAGTTTACAGAAAGGGAAACTAAGATATTATAAGTTCAAGTAATTTGCTGAGCTAATAAGTGGCAGAGCCAAGATTCAAACTCACGCAGTCTGGTTTCAAATGTGCTATGTGTACTATATCATAACTTCTCTTTTGGCTCTGTTACTCTAGTGGTAAAAGCAATTTGTCTCTTGTATAGGTTATGATTCACCTCATAATCTTTGCCCTATCTCTTTTTGATAAGCAATACAAATGGAAATTTCATCTGTTTTGCAAATATTTTGAGTCCTGGCACTGTAATGGTAGCTGGGGGAGTGAGTGATGCTGCTAAGTCCAAGTCCTACCCTCTCAGAGGTTCAAAAGCAGGACCTGTGATGGTTAACTGTATTTGTCAATGTGACTATACTGTGAGGTGCCCAGATTAAAGATGATTTCTGGGTGTGTCTGTGAGGGTGTTTCTGGATGAGATTAACATTGGAATCTGTGGGTTCAATAAAGCACACTGTCCTCACCAACGCAGACGGGCAATACCCAGTCATCTCAGAGTGTGAATACAAAACAAGGGTAAAGGAAGGAGGAATTCACCCCCTTTTTCTTTTTGCCTGCCCGCCGAGTGGGGACATCTAACTTCTATTGCCCTTGGGCCGGGATTTACATCATTGGCTCCCTGGTTCTCAGGCTGTAGGATTCTGTCTAGAATTACACCAGTAGCTTTCCTGGGTCTCCAGCCTGCAGATGGCAGATCGTGAGATTTCCCGGCCCCCAGGATTGTGTGAGCCAATTCCTCATAATAAATCTCTCTGTCAGTGTATGTATGTATGTATGTGCATGTGTGTGTGTGTGTGTATATATGTGTATATATATAATATATATATTCTATTGATTCTGTTGGCCTGAAAAATCCTAATATTCTGCCTTATCTTAAGATAAGGAAGACTTAAAAATATGGCCTGTTCCCCAAAACTATAACATCCAGAGGGGGGCAGGCATGGTAGCTCATGGCTATAATCCCAGCACTTTGGGAGGCTGAGGTGGGTGGATCATTTGAGGTCAGGAGTTTGAGACCAGCTTGGCCAACACGGTGAAACCCTGTCTCTACTAAAAATATAGAAATTGGCTGGGTGTGGTGTTGCACGCCTGTAATTCCAGCTAATGGGGAGGCTGAGGCACAAGAATTACATGAATCCAGGAGGTGGAGGTTGCAGTGAGCTGAGATGGTGCCACTGCCCTCTTATCCTGGGCGGCAGAGCGAGATTCCATCTAAAAAAAAAAAAACAACTCCAGAGTAGGGGGGCGGGGAAAAAATCCAGAGTGGGGAAAAAACAGGGTGGTGGAACCGACATTAAGAAAGTTTGGTAGGGAGCATGTTATCTCAAAGTTAAAAGATAGCAGAGGATGGGGAACATCTGCCAGAAAACTGAAATTGGGTTGTGATAACCTGTACCTTTTCACTAGTGGTCAATACTAATGGTGCCAACTGATGGGATAGTATATTATGTTGCCTGTTGTCAAAGGATCAGCCTGCCTGACAGCACTCTTTGGGGTTTTCTATTATTCTTTGAAAAGGAAATACATGCACCAGCAACTACTACAGAACCCAATGGGGTGTTCTCATCACATGAATTTCTTACTATCTTAAAGCTGTTTCAAGTCATTTAAAAGGAACTCAAAAGTAAATTCAGATAAAACTATGATTCTTGTGATAGCTCTGCTTTCACGCAGATTATTAACACATCAAAGAAGGCAAAGGTCAGTTTAAGGCCCTTTCTCTGAAAAACCAACATCTGTTTTCTTTTGAGCAGCGTTTGCAGCAATCCAGATAAATGTAAATAACTATAAACCAACTATAATGCCCTTTATAGGATGCTGCTTAAAAATCTATCCTCAATGCTGCAGAGAGACATTTAAACAATTTGAGATCCTTAGAGAGGGAAAAAAAGTGAACCAACATCTATTCACCTAAAAAAAGAGAAAAGAGAAATCCTTGCCCAGGACCATTTTAGGCAACAGAACCACTCCACTGATCAGCAGGCGAAAGCAAACCAGACTGCCAGCCTCTTAGATTTACATATCATTTTCAACCCACGTTGACTTCTAATTACTTCACATACAACACATGTTCCTCCCAGCATGCACTGAGTGGTTGGAATTGCTATTCTTTGAAAAGAAATTCACCAGCATGAGGATGCATCACAGCAGTTGAAAGTTATTTCACCATGGGATAGGGAAAAACAAATCCTAGAGTGAGACTAATTGCCTTGTGCCCAGGGGAAGACAGAAGATCAATCAATACTTCAGGTCATAGGATGATGATTAAGGTACACGCTGTAGTTGTCTTGACCATTTGTTGTGCCATGGCGGTATGCTGCTTTGCCTGTGTTTGCCCTCCAAAATCCACTGTCCACTCTTCTTGTCTTGCCCTGTGCCCTCGGATAACGGACCCCTAGTGACTGCATCACCTGGTTGGGTTAGGTCAATGGGAGTCACCAGCAGGAAAATCGAGACAGGACAGAGAGAGAGGTCAGTGTATCTCTTCACTGCTCCCTCTCTCCTTTGCCATTAGAGTTCTGGCAGTAGCCATGTCCTTCCATGATCATAGCACTTGTAGAGCAGACTCTCCTTCCTAGTGCCATCTCCCAGGGCCTTTGAAAGAAGGAATTCCTTCTCTCACTCCTTCAGGCCAAAGGGAAGAGCTGCTTCCTGCTGTAATTACTTATCAGGTGCCTCATTCTCTCTTATGGGATCTTTTAACCCCATCTACATCTCCCTAAGGAATCCAAAGTTCCTTCATTTGAATCATCTGATTTGAATTCAGTTTGTTGCCAGGACTCAGATGCATATAGCCTGGAACTGTGTAACCGAAGTACCTGGCATGGAGACCAGGATAAAGAAATCTCTCAATAAATACTTACTGGATGAATGTGTTCCAGCTTCCCTTGCAGAAAGTGGCAGAAAAATGCAAGCCGGAGTGACCTGTACCCTGTATTCCATAGCTGTCTTTCCCTTTGAATGTTAAGCTTATCAACATCCCTTGCTCCTGCCAACCTACACATGACACAGTTGGCAGTGTGCCCACCTTGAATCCCCAAAGCATGCATCCCCTACCCTGCCCAACCACTCATTCAACAAGTACTTATAGAGCTTTGGCTGCATAGAAAGCATTTTAACAAGGTGAGGCCCAGGACATTTTGTCCTGGGATTATTTAGGTTGCCCTTTGACATGACATCTATGCAACTCCATCTGATGGCACCTCGAAAGCATCTGTGGAATTTCTTTTTTTGTTTGTTTGTTTGAGACGGAGTCTTGCTCTGTCGCCCAGGCTGGAGTGCAATGGTGCGATCTCGGCTCACTGCAAGCTCTGCCTCCTGGGTTCAAGCGATCCTTCTGCCTCAGCTTCCTGAGTTGGTGGGACTACAGGTGTCTGGAGCACGTCCGGCTAATTTTTGTATTTTTAGTACAGACGGGGTTTCACCATATTGGCCAGGCTGGTCTCGAACTCCTGACCTTGTGATCCGCCCGCCTCAGCCTCCCAAAGTGCTGGGATTACAGGCGTGAGCCACTGCGCCCGGCCTCATCTGTGGAATTTCAAGAAGGAGACACTGAGTCCACCTGCCTAGGCCAACACTGAGTCCTGGCTCTGTGGGCAGCAGGCCATTAGAACTAGACTGGTATCCAAGAAAGCGCAGGTTACACTGATGTTTACATTAAAAGGAAAATGATTGTGAACAAAAAGGAAAAAAGAAAGGGAGGGAAAAGGCGTAAGTAGTTGCGTCTCCATGCTTTTTAGTAGTTGCCATTAATAATGTATTTCTCATATACTCCATTTTTATATAGCTGTCTTTGGTCCCCTGCATGGTTTAAAGGAAGGTTTCAGAGATCAATACTCATTCGAGTTGTAAAAATTGGTTTTCTACCATATCTATCTTTCCTCCTCTCTCTCCTCCGCACGCATTCTTTAGGCAATCTTATTTTTGGCACAAATACCTGAACATCTGAAATAGGAATCTCCATCACAGCCTTAAAGTGAAACCGTTTGCTCTTATATAGGTGAAAGAAAATGAGCTCTTTAAACCAAGACAGAAAAGCTGCCTTTAGAGCCCCAAATAGAGTCTCCCAACTGAGACAATAGGACACGTGGAGAGGAATGGGATTGTCTCCTCTGGGCAGCACGGTTTCAACATAATGCAGAACAGGCACCCTCCCCCTCCCCCGTGGTTCTGCGCACCTGCCCACAACTGTGCTGTTTAAAAACAAAAAAGGAGGACAGGCCTGGGAGGAGAGGTGAGGCCCAGTTATGCAAATGAGGAGCCAATTAGCAGAGACAATGAAAGGGAGATGCCCTCCTCAGAGTGCCAGGTGGCAGCAAGGTGCTAACAGGAATCCGGGCTGATTAAAACCACTGCTGTAGGAAGTTTTGAAAAATGTTTTCTAGTTCTGCCAAGGCACGGCTAAGAGAAGTACTAGCATTGTGCAACATGAGGTGACCGTCTGAACAGCCCACCTGCCACTCCTTAGGCATGGGTTCTTACCTCTGTTGTTGAAAGCACGGTGTCCTCATCAAGGCTGAGCACGGCGTCTGTGATGATGTTGTCGTAGGGTAGAAAACGGCTGCTCATAACCTGGGAGGAAGTAGAAGTAGGCAATGGGGAGGGAATGAGGGAAAGAGGTAACTTCAGAGTCTTGTTTTCAGGACAATTCTCCCATCCTCACCTGCATAAAGAATGTGCTACTACCATGTCACCCCTCAACACTGAAGGAATCTCATTTCCCATCAATGCAGATTTATTTGTTCAACAATTATTGGGCACCTACTGTGTGCCAGGCATCTTGCTGGTCAAAGAGGGCACAAAGATAATTAAGATATATTCCCTGTCTTTGAAGAGTTCATGGTCTGTAGAGGAGACCAAGAAGCAGATGACCAGCCTTTGCTTCATACAAAAAAATGCCAGGAGACCACAGGATGGAGCAACTAGATGTCTGGAAGAGCAGATGAAGGCCTTGTAGAAGAAGTGACATTTAAGCAGGACCCTGACGGGCAGAAAGAATTCACCAGGTATAGATAGTAATGAAGCATTAAAGACAAGACTCGGCAGATGCAGAGGCATTGAAGAGAGAACCCGCATCCTGACACCCACTCTTCCCGACCGACAGAGTGAATGGATGGAGAGGTGATTCCAAGTGTGGACACAAACCACGGGGAGAGCAGATCATAGTAGAAGGTGCTGCTTTTACAAATTAGAAACATTTACAAATTAAAATATACATTAGCACAGATTAGAGAAAATATATACATATATATGAGCAGCTACAGCAATCAAAGGTAATATTAAAGTTACAAATAACTTCATTAAAATGAAAAGTATACTGATTTAAAGAAATATATTAGGCCAGGCATGGTGGCTCATGACTGTAATCCCAGCATTTTGGGAGGCTGAGGTGGGTGGATCACTTGAGTCCAGGAGTTCAAGACCAGCCTGACCAACATGGTGAAACCCTGACTCTACTAAAAATACAAAAATTAGCCGGGCATGGTGGTGCATGCCTGTGGTCTCAGCTACTCTGGAGGCTGAGGCAGAAGAATCACTTGAACCTGGGAGACAGAGGTTGCAGTGAGCTGAGATTGCGCCACCGCACTCTAGCCTGGGTGACAGAGCAAGACTCTGTCACACACACAAAAAAAGAAGAAAAATATTAAATAATAGCACACATGATCCATGGATTTAGAAAAATTGTGAAGGTGGTGTATGCATAAAGTTTGGGCAGTTCTAGAATAAGGAAAGGTTCCTCTTTCCCTTGGTCTAGTGTTAAGTTGCTTCTTTCTCTGGCCTTTGTCCCTTCAAAGTTGATGGCGGGTGTGAATTCAGAGAGGATGTCATCATCATTACTGTAACTTCTGGAAGAAGGTTGTGAGCATGTGACTACGTGTGCACACACAGTGGTGTGTGTGTGTGTGTGTGTAGTGGGGGCTTTGGAGATTACGGCATCAGCTGGAAAAATTGAGGGTGGAGAGGTTACCCTGTGATAGTCATAACTTAACCTTTGTGTTGAATGTACCATAGAAGAACTAACCGTAAGAATGCTGATACCATAAGAATAACATTTTTTGAACATTTACTATGTGCCAGGGTATGTTCCACGTCCTTCATATATATCACTGGGTTTCATCTTTATAACAACCCCATTTTACAGGGAGGGAAACTGAGATACACAGGTTAAGTATCTTGCCCAAAACAAACCCAGGATTTTCCCCCAGATGGTGTGACTCTATAGAGCACTTTGGCCACTGGTCCTGGAAAGGACCTCACAAGTGAATTTAGGACCACATATGCCAATCACATGCTCACCACCTTCTTCCAGAAGTTACAGTAATGATGATGACATCCTCTCTGAATTCACACCTGCCATCAACTTTGAAGAGACAGAGGCCGGAGAAAGAAGCAACTTAACACTGGAGACAAAGGGAAAGAGGAAAAGGGCGGTAGCTAGCCAGCTGCCAAAGCTGCAGTCTCCCCAAATCTGAATACTCCTAGGGGCCAGCTCCACTGCAGACCTCATCTCAAACTCGGTTTATTTGCCTGCAAAGCTACCAGAGCACCTAGGACTTCAATGAATGGACAGTGCCCACTCTAAGTCATCTCTGAGAGCTCGAGGGACATATCTGTAGCATACACGGCTTCAGGGGTTGCTGCTACACATCTGTCAACTTGGTCAGGTTATTTTGCTGTTGTTGTTTTCTCAGGCTTTTAAAATAAAACACAAAGTGATCAGCAACCCCATAGACACAGTGCTCAGAATTCTCAGCCTGAAGCAATCCTCCTGATACTCTTTACAGGTCCACTGACTAACGCAGAAACCATTAGCTGCCAGCTTAGCACTGCCCTGACCTTTCCCTTGTTAAGCCTACAGGGGAAAACTGCAAAGACAAGTCCTATAAATTCAAAACAGAATTTTGCAGCCAAAGCAGCAAACATATTAATTTTAAATTCATGGAGATAGAGACTTTAAAATGGAGAATGAGGAAGATGTAGGGTTTCTTCCCCATCATCTGCCCAACCATAGGTCTTAAAGGGATCTGTTTCCTTTTTTTCTGAACCTGTCTCATCAACAGAGGTAAAAAGCCCAAAAGCCATCCACTTTTTTTCCAAATACGTTGCCTCAGCGACCTTCTTAAATGGATTAGCATGAGAGAAACCAATGTACTTACAAAGTCAATCCCGAGTGAACTGAGTTTTCCTTGTTAGTTCATTTAAGAAAGATTTAGCTACCATGTGAAAGCCCAACTCTTTTAAAACGAGCAAACATGCTGGCCTTGGGCAGTGGCTCACACCTGTAACCCCAGCACTTTGGGAGGTCGAGGTGGGCGGATCACCTGAGGTTGGGAGTTTGAGACCAGCCCGACTAACCCCATCTCTACCAAAAACACAAAATTAGCCAGGCGTGGTGGCGCATGCCTGTAGTTCCAGCTACTCGAGAGGCTGAGGCAGGAGAATCGTTTGAACCCAGGAGGCGGAGGCTGCAGTGAGCTGAGATCACGCCATTGCACTCCAGCCTGGGCAACAAGAGCGAAACTCTGCCTCAAAAAACAAACAAACAAACAAACAAACAAACAACATGCCTAGGAAATGACCAAGACTCAAGAAGTTTACTGTCTTGTGGGGTGTGTGTGTGTGTGCG
Organism: Rhinopithecus bieti; assembly: GCF_001698545.2. Taxonomy (NCBI): domain Eukaryota; kingdom Metazoa; phylum Chordata; class Mammalia; order Primates; family Cercopithecidae; genus Rhinopithecus; species Rhinopithecus bieti. The sequence continues at coordinate 1,504,398 of NW_016803416.1, forward strand.
TGTGTGTGTGTGTGTGTGTGTGTGTGTGTGTGTGTGTGTGGTGGGGGGGTGGGGGACACATAAGAAATATACACAAATAATGATATAAAACACAGTAATAGTTAAGATTTATTGAGCATCCACAGTGTACCCACACTCTTCAGTACATTTATTTATGTAGTCTGATATAATCTGATCTTTTTGGCGACCTTATTAGTTACATATTATGACTCTTTCCATTTATTGAAAGGGGGCAGGGAGACACAGAGGATTAAGAACTTGCTTTAAGTCACACAAAAGTAAGTTCGACTTTAGAGCCCATAATATAAATCCTAACGTTATGACGTCTCCCAGAAGAGGAGCTAACATTTATTGAACCCTTGGTGCATGTATAATAGGCACAGGACTAAGCATCTGATATGCAATGATCTCATTTAATCCTCAAAATGGGTCCATGTCATAGCCCAGGTTTCCTAAAATACTGACCCTGAAGCAAGGCTTAAGTGCAAAAGCTTTACTCTGAGGTACAATCCCAGGGCACTGAGAGTCAGAGAAAAGACATAGGAAGCACCCAGCCCACTGAATTCAGTGCCCAAGGTGGAGGCAAGGACTGAACAAATGCCAGGAGCCTGAATATAGATGCAGCGGGGAGGATCTGAGGCATCTTGTAAGAGACATCTGATAAAGCCCACGAGAAAGGTACTATTATTATCACCACCATTTTATAAATAAACGGGGAGTTTCTTTTCACTGAGAATGAAAATATAAAATCAATCAGTGAGTCAGAGCATGAAAATGCTATACTACCTAAAGAAATCAGAATGGCTCCCGGACAGACTGGGTTGTGTCTGAATATCCTGACATATCCAAAGAAAGACATTATCCACCAGAAGCAGAGCTGGTCTCCTTGACCTATGGAAGCATACCAAACAAAGAATCCCAAAGTTCAACATTAACTGCCTGCCTCTGAGCACTGTTCATGGCTTCAGGCACTGGAATTGGAACACTGCCATTCCTATGATGGGTTATTCTATGGGGGGATGGATATAAGGTGCTGCATGAAACCATGCTTATGGTGAGATGGATTCACGAGAGAGGCATGTGATTATTCCAACATCCACCTTCTCTCATAAATGCTTACCAAGCAGCTCTTTAATAAACAGCTTGCTTGACTGCAGCCTTATGAGGGCCATGGCTACATTTGTCACATTCCCCACTGTGTTCCAAGCCTGTTACACAGTGCTCAGCACACAGTAGGCACTACTAAACGGGAAACGAATGGATAATGCACTGATCATCTTGTCCTTGTGACAGTTACAACTGCATTATGTCAAACCATATGAAATTGACACTTTTGGTGAGTCGATGATGATATCAAATGGTGCAGCCTAATAAACTAATTTTGTCATTCTGGCGCAAAGGTGTGGGCCACTCTCTTATGACCTGACCCCTTGGGGACTGATGAGGAAAGTTTTTTAGATGGCACTGCTTCACCAATCTCAATTTCATTTAGTAGTGACTATTTCCTTCACAAAGGGTAAGATCTAAAAGAAAGCAACAAGCAAAAGCTAGAGAAAAAAGAGCCGGGTGCTCTTTAGTAGAAGAAATTTCAAGGAGGAGGTAGCATGCAAACGGGGGCTTAAAGAATATATGGGAATGTTGACAAGCAGAGATGATGAGTTAAGGAGGGGTGGTCAAGACTTACAAATGGCAAAGTCAAAATTAGAGGTAGGAAGAGACATAGCACAATTCAGCTAATTAGAAATGATCAAATGTGGTAGGGGACAGGGTCTGTAGGGAAAGCAATGAGAGAAGAGATTGGAAGGGCCAGATTATATATGGCCTCAAGTGTTAATTGGAAGCACTACTAGCAAATGGAGACCTTAAAGGGCCAGGAGATGATCAGAAAGATAGTTCAGCTCTAGGCAAAGTGAACTGGAGAACAGAAGAAAGGCCAGCTATGCAGCACTTGTGAGAACCTTTACAGGCAGATGCCAAACAAAATTAAGGTGAAAATGTCCCTTTTAAAGTGAATGGGAGAAAGAGCCACCATTCTGATAGACATAGCTCAATCAGATTAATCAGCCAAGCAAACCTCATGCATCACCACCACCATCAGCTTTATCTTCATCCTTGTCATTTATAGAAAGATAACTATTGCCAGTTCCTGACTTGACTTAATCCTAACAGCAACCCTGCAAGGTATATATTATTGTATCCATTTTGTAGATGAGGAAACTGAGGCTCATAGAGGTTAAGTATACACACAAGGTCAAAAGTTACAAAAGAGTTGGTAGAAAGACCCAGGTTTCCCTGATTTGAAAGCCTACTGCGGTCAAAGCTGAGAACATTCTGAGCAAAGTACAGTTTTAGAAAAAATAATCCAGGGACAGGGAGAAGACATCTAGGGCCAAGACCCAAAGTGCCCCATGGAGAAACCAAGGCTCCACAGTGGTTCCACACGTAGGTCCCCTTCGAGTCTTACCTTGCTCTCTCCTTCAATGACGATGACAGGCACAGCAGTGGCAGGCCAGCGGTGTTTGGCTGGTAGGGGCTTGTCACAATTCCATAGAACTATGATCTGAAAGGGATGGGGCTCATTAGATGGCTGGAGAAGGATGTATTTATGTAGGCCTCCAACCCAAAGCTTCTTCTTAGAGTCAGAAAGAGAAAGAGGAGCTGGAGATCTCAGCAAGACAGAACGGCAGATATCAAAACTGAGTATTAAAGTGAGTCCATTCCCACACAACCTCAGAACATTATCACCCCAACAACTGGAGAAAGGACAGAAAGAGTAAACAAACAAACAAAGAGACAAACAAACAAAACCAACTGTGTCCAGGAATAGGGGAAAGCTGCAGGAAAAAGAATTTCAGGGTGGCTGGAGCTTAATAAAGTGGTTTCCTAAATTCTGATATCTTATGATGGTGTGTGAGATAACAACTCTGATCAAATTAAATAAAAATGTATACTGAGCATCTGAACATCTGCTCTGAACTTGCACTACACCAGGCAATGTGGGAGAAATAAAAAAATTCAAGCTAGAACTAAGATGAGCTCATGTTTTGCATGCTCTAGAATGGTTGCTGATTTTATGTGACTTTATAATTTCCAATAAAGGCATTTAGTTCAAAAACGCATACTTCCTTATTGAATTCTTTCCTTGTTTGTAAACCTTCTTGTATAAACTAATTCACAAATCAGAAAAACCACTGTTCAAGTATTGGAGCAACACAGATTTGGAAAATATTGTTACCAGAGACATAATCATCTGCTCCCAATTTTATAATTAGTCATGGTTGCTATGAAAAGAAAAGTTGACGCTTCATGACACCAACAAGTCTGCTTCTTCTAGTGAAGCTTAGTTATCTGGGGCCTCCCAGAGGCTTTTTGGATGTTACTTTGTCATTTTGACATTTAAAAACAAAATCATGTGCTTATATCTTCTCTAGAGAATGTGTTGGTATATGTATATATACTTTTTAACCCTATACCAGTGCTAAGGTCTCTCCGGAACCCACCCCTTCCCTGTGCCAGATTTCACTTCCAAGAATTTCTAAGTGGATGAAAAGGGTGTAATGAGGCAGGATGAATGAAAGGGAGTAAGAGGGTATGATGTTAGAGGAGTCCTGGGGAGCCCAGGGAGCCTGGGGGAGAACAGGTAAGGAGGGAGGAATCTCTGGTCTGGAGCTGGAGCAGGCAGGGGCTGCTCTGCCAACTTCCCACTCACCTGGGCACAGTACTGGGACTTGGCTGCAGCCACAAGAAGCTTCAACACTGGCTGGGACTGAGAGACCAGCGGGGTCACCGCATGGATGACTGCAGTGAATTTGGAGGGGGGCTTTAAACCTGAAATAAAAAGCAGAGCAGAGCCTAATGAAGCACTGGAAAACAAGACTGAGAAAATCACTCCTCCTTGCTCCACTGCCTCATGCTGAGGCAAATGTTCCCTCCTGGATGATTTCTCCTTGGCTTCTTATGTCCTGACAGGACAGAAACAAGATGAAAAGTTGCTGGTTAGCTACTGCCTGAGTCTAGAGACCTCAATAAATTCCAGATCAACGTCCACTTCTAGGTTCTTGCTTTAATATCCTTTGTCCCTCTTGGTGATGTTTCTGTGATGTTCCTTTGGCTTTTTAGGTACCCAGTGTCTAAATACACACACTATTCACCACCCTCATGTGCTGTCTCTCCCACAGTGTTTGCATGTGTCTGATTTTTAATTATGTAATGAAAGGGTTCTACCTGACTAATAGTACTTCAAACAGCTAGCTAGTGGGAAAAAAGGTGAAAGGAACAGCATCCAGGGCCTGACTGTCTAGGTCTGAATCCCAGATCTACCACTTACTGGTGGTGGGACCTTGGAAAGAATACTTAACCCTCTGAGTTTCTACAGCTGGGAAACAGACCTGATAATAGTGCCAAACATATGGGGTTATCTCGAAAATTCAGTAAGTTTGTCCGGGTGCGGTGGCTCACATTTGTGATCCCAGCACTTTGGGAGGCCGAGGCAGGCAGATCACTTGAGGCCAGCAGTTCAAGACTGGCCTGGCCAACGTGGTAAAATCCTGTCTCTACTAAAAATACAAAAATTAGCTGGGCACGATGGCGTGTGCCTGTAGTCCCAGTTACTCAGGAGGCTGAAGCAGAAGAATTGCTTGAACTCCGAAGGCAGAGGTTGTAGTGAGCCAAGATGGCGCCACTGTACTCCAGCCTGGGCAACATAGCAAGACTCTGTCTTAGAAAAAAAAAACAACAAGTTAATGCATACAAAGCACTTAGAATAGGACTTAGAAAATAACAAGTACTCAATATATGTCAGCAGCTATCATTTTCATCACCCTTACCAACATCATTATTATTTTGGAGAAGAAGCCTCCATATTCCCAGAATCTCTTCTTTGTGTAGCAGTGACATAGCTGAGAAAAAAGTATGCGACGCAGACTTTTGCCAATTGCGAGCTTTGAAGTCCTAGGTCAAAAAGGATCATAGATATGCAAAACAACCACTGTCACCAAAGACACAGAAGTGAGATGGCTTCCCCTCAAGGAGTTTTCCCACAAGAACTCACTAAGAAATTAGAGACAGGTTAAGAGCCTTTTAAAACTTCATTAGTTTAGACCCACTAATTTGGCACTTTAGTGGCTTAACTGCGAGCAACACAGTGCAGGGACATTCAAGTTACGCTTTGATACTGATGGGATAAAGGCTAGAATCAGACTCTATGTGTATTAGAGGATTATACAAAGGTTTTGTAGAGAAAATTATATCATCCAGTAGCACTTTAATTGTATGTTAGAAAGAAGTTAATCTTCCCAATATCTAGATACACATTCGAAGTTTTGCCAAGTAAGAAGAATAAGCGTGATTGAGGGACAAGTCATTGCCTTTAAATTTTCCTGCAATCATTTAAGAAGCATCATTTACACACCTCTAATGTGATAACTCCAAATGAAGATCTAAATACTGTACAATAAATATACAGAAATTTTTGTCAACCAGTGCCTTAATTTGACCATTTCTAAATTCTAATTATGTTACCCAAATGTCAACCATACACTGAATTAGAGATGGTTCCCATAACAGGTTTGGTTTGGATTAAAAGGTTCTTTGTCACTGGTTGATGCTTCAGGCCATGAATTTCTTTAGGTTTCATCTCATCAGTTTCAAGCTAAACATGTACAACTTAAAAGGGTGAGGGTGTTATGGAGAACAATGGCATTGAGTGGAAAATCTTGTCTTTTTGCTGTATCAGTTTGGAAGATGCTTTCCTGTCCTAGGCTTCCTCGTTTAGAACTGTAACTGAGGGGAAATGTTCATGATGTTTCTAACATGAGAGCAATTGGGGATCCAAATACATAAATGTCTAAGGCAATAACAGTAGCCAGTGGTAGAGATTTATCCCTCTGCCATTCCCTTTTCCCTACTGTGATTAGACTGAAAACTGCTTGAAAGCAGAGATTATATCTTATTTGACTTTTTATTCCTAGTACCCAGCAATACATTAGCATAGCACATAAAAGGAGCATAATAAACCTTGGAAAAATTAATAAATTTGTGCTTGTCATATATTCTTAGTTATTTCTCCTTTCCTCTTATTCAGTTTTTCTTTGGTATGGAATAGAGATGTTGGGATTGTGAAACAAACAAACAAACAAACAAACAAACAAACAAACAAACAAGGGAGAGCTCTCCTAACTCCATTTTATATATGATGAGGCTTAAAATGATAGCTAACCCATTGCCATGTTCAAAATGATCCATAATTTGGGGAGCCTATTTCTCAAAGAGAAATAACTCTACTAAATATGAAGTAGAGCTGCACAGATAAGAAGTTTTCTTTTTTTCCATTTTGCAATGCTCTGTTCTGTTTTTGAACTTGATATGTCACTTATAACAAGACTCTAGAAAAAGCAATCTTCAGTGCAGGGTGTTAGATGGACCCCATTAGAATAGAAGAACAAAGGCCCTTAGTTCTATATGACATCTTCAGGGCAAACAAGGGCAACTCCCTGGAGGAAATTCACTTACCTAAATTAGCATAGTAGTAAGGAAAATCTCCCAGATAAGATGAATACTGTGGTAGTACGAACAATCCTCCAGGATGTTTGTTCCATATTAAACTGTTACGTGATATGTGCTTGAATATTCTGTCCTGAATAATCTAGAAAACAAAACATAGCACGCAGTGAGGATGAGATCCTGATGATATTTGGAAGGAATGATGCCCAATCCAAATTTGAAAGATGGTAGCAGTCAGAGTGGTGACTCTACCCTCCCTCCCACTCTAATTCTCCAGATAAAAATGTCTGCGAGACACAGAGAGTAATGGAGCAATGAAAAAGAGTAACAGAAAGATATGAATTATAGCCAATCAAACTTCCCAATTAAACTTCAGTTAAACCATAAATTCTATCCTGTCTTTGTATAATAATGAGTCCATGCTCATTCCAAAATAGACTGTGTGGAGCAGTTAGTCTTTCCCTGATGGTTAAACTTGTAAGAACTAAGATACGTTCCAGGCCCCTATCAAGATCTGTTCTCAGAGAACAGAGAGGTCAATGTATACTCGTAGACACTGAATGGAAAGCATATTCAAGACATGACACATTCTAGAAGCTACTGAGGTTTTCAGCTCTTCCTTTAATTCAAGAGGTAGATGTGTTTGCTTGTCATATTTCATTTTCCTTTCAAAGTCAATTGTAGGACTTTGGGTACTGGTTACTGAAGTTTTTCTATATTTCATCTCGAAAAGTAGTGAGTTAACAATTGCTTAAAACATCCTACATAATAGGACAAGAACCATGGCATATAAAGACTAATAATAGCCAAGCTAGTTCATTAGTTTCTTTGGACTTTGGGACCTTGCAGATCATTAAATTCTACATTTAGAGTCAAACATCCTCCCATCCCGAATCATTTGTCAGTTGAATGTGATTAGTCCATTTTATAGCTTTCTCTCTGTGACTTTCAAACTCTTATAATTATACCATCCACTCATTAGAATATGATCTGGCAAATAATTAACTTGGTATGGAATTTTATGTTTTCAGCAATTTTTTTTTTTACATTTAAAAGAAAAGGAAAAAAATCCTGCCGTAAGTCTTGAGATTTAAGACCCAAATCACCATTTTCCAGGTCTCCATTTAATGCAATGTGATTTTAAGTACAGACTATTTTAAATGGAGTTTTATTATTTGCTAAGGTTATTAACACCCTCATCTCATTCCACATGGTGACTGATCAGTAATAAAGTGGGCTACATTTATCTTTGCAAACCTTATGTTTATTTTCCTAATGACAGAGAAGGAAGGAAGCAAGGAGGAAATTCAAAAGAACTCAAATATCTTAGTTAAATGACTTCTGCATCTTATCTTTCACCCAGATCAAAATTGCTCATTTTATATGGCTGGATAGAGGTTTCTAATTTGGTGGAGATTTTAGGAACCTAGTGAAAATATTTATTTTTACTTTTTGTGTAACAGGGATGTGTTAAAATGCTGTTGTCTTGGCATTAATTATGAGAAAGTTGTCATGGTTGTGAAGGATTTTTTTACATGGTTAGCAATTTCACTTTGTACAACATTTATTCCTGTTTTTTATTATTTGTACTTTCCAAATGTACTGTCTATTTATTTCCTTTTTCTAGTTTCTCTTTAGATCCTCCTTTTTTTTTTTCTTTTCAAATTTATGTACCTCTTAGGATGTGGTCACTTAAATAAGTTTGGATATCAAGATAGAAAATAAATTGACAACAGACAGCATTATAAATCGAACCTACAGACAAATGGCATGGAACTCAGAGCTGTCACAAAATGGGTCATCATTCACATCAGGTCTTTGGATGTTATGCTTGTCACTGTCATAGACTTTGGTTTAGTATCACAACATTGCTATCTTTTGAAATTCAAGGATATGATAATAAGATATAGCACTCTTCTGAAATAACAAACATTTTATACTGTCTTCCAATGGATCTTGACAGAAAGATATAGGACAGGTATGAAAGCAGTAGCAAATGTTGAATTTAACCTGGGTCAAGCAATTTGCCACCTTTGTGGATTATTTTTTTCATCTGTAATAAAGCAATAAAATACCACATTAATTGTAACAATGTCTCAGAATTTAAGAATAGCTGCCTAAGTTGTTATACTTAAGACTTCATTTTTGCCTTTAAGAAGAAACTCACTCCTGTGTTTGTTTTCTAGGCATTGGGTTTTCCGTTTATTACATAGTGGCAATAGTATAGATATTATATATTACAGGTATGTTTCCATATTAATAGTATTCATGATTCATTATTCTTAATGATCAGTTCAGCATTTTTTCCATGCAAAGCAATGAACATATTTATGAATAAAACTTTCCACATTTAAGACTGATTCTTCTTCTTCTTTTTTTTTTTTTTTTTTGAGACAGGGTCTCATACAGTCACCCAGGCTGGAGTACAGTGGTATGGTCACGGCTCTCCACAGCCTCAAACTTCTGGGCTCAAAGGATATTCTCACCTCAGCCTCCTGAGTAGTTGGGACCACAGGGGAGGGTCACCACACCCAGCTAATTTTTTTATTTTTATTTTTTGTAGAGATGGGGTCTCACTATGTTGCTCAGGCTGGTCTCAAACTCCTGAGCTCAAGCAATTCTTTCTCCCTGGCCTCGCAAAGTGTTGGGACTATAGGTATGAACCACTCCTTCAGACCAGAATTGATTCTGTAGGATCTTGTCAAAGAGTATAAGTACTTTTAAGGCTACTCATAAGTATTGCCAAGTGTCTTTCTAAAAGGTTTATATCAACTTGCCTTCTAAAAGCATAAAGAAATATGGATTTCATTTCACCATATAGAAAGATCATTTTTTTCCCCTCTGCAATTCTTCCTATCACTACCCTGGAGAGCTCCCAGAATCTTTTCATGGCACTTACTGCTTACTCTTTATTGTTGTGGAAGAAGACATCAGATTTAGAGGTTGGATGCTTCTTTGGCTATAAACAAAATCAATACACACACACACATACACAAACACATAATACAAGACTTTTTTTGTTATGGTCCCAGATGGCCCCCTTGATAAGGACAATATTTCTAATTGATGTGAATTCAAAGGGAAGAATGACAGGCTCCTTATTTTTCTTTTTATGTATCCTCTGTTTTCCAAATAATGGATGATGGGTTACAGGTTAAAGTCATTCTATGTAGCCCCTCATCTTGTAACCAAAGCACTGTAGCCTAAGACACACAACGCCACCATATGCCCCTTTACTTGAAGCCAGATCAATTGTCTATTTCCATTATCCCACTGATTTTCAAATATCATTGTATGATAGCATCAGCAATACTATGGTTCAGATGTGCATGGCTAGATAACTGAGGAGGAAAATGGAGCATACTTCATAAAACTCCACTAACTATATACCTTCCTAGCTACCACTGGCTCTTTTCATATATTATTATAATCTCAAGCACTTTCTTTCACTCATCTGGATTATGACTAAACTCCAATGATTCCATCCTTAGTGCCAGGTTATTGTGCAATATTCTGACAAATAATGGAATCCATGAAGGAGCACTGTTTTTCCAGTGTTTTATCATTGACCTCATAGTTACTTCTCAATTTACACAAAAAAACTGAGCTCTACAGAGCCTAGTTTGATTAAATAGCTCCTTACTACCAAGATGCAGCATTAGAAAATTTTAATCAAACTGGAAAAACTAACAGAATCCTAGACAGAGCTCTGTACAATGAAATGTACTAACAACTTGACCCTGGCATTGAAGAGAAAATGAGATGTCCTGTTTTCAACTGAGTCTAAGCACTCTACCTACAACTCTAGGGCTCATAATACTTGAAGACTCCATAATCCCATTCCCATGGCCTAGAATATAGCAGGCAAGGAGAAAGACCTACAGTCTGAGCACAGAACCTCCTTAGGCCGGGATCTTCAAGTCTATGCGGTAACTGTGAGTAGCTGAATTATTCTCATGCCTTAGTAGCTCCAGCAGTGACTAAATGAAGTATATTATCTAAGTTCTACGCCAAGTTCACATTTTTGATATGTGATACTTAAATTGTTCTTATAAACACATTCGCTGTGTTATTTGTGTCTGCGGATGGCATTTTCTTCTATTTCCCCTGATTTTCTGACTATATTGAATTCTGGGGTACTCTGAGTTATGAAATATTTTGGAAAACTAGGTAGTACCTGTCATCAATTTGGTTGAGAGGTCAAACTGTTACAATCCAATCTTGGAACTATATAAAGAGATTTGACAGTTGCTATAAATTCGAATGAAGTGTATCATTTTTAGTGTTTTAAAAAAAACTCAAAACTGTGTTGCTAAAAAAAAAAAAAAAAAGCATGGTTTAAATACGAAGGGGAAAAGGCCTTTTCAGGTTCAGAGATGAGAACAGCTTGATCTTATTTTGATCCTATTCTGACGAATGTAAGACATTCAACTGTTACAATACAAAAATTGAGCACTGCTAACTTAATAGGTGACAGACCAGATCCATGCAATAAACCATATGCAAAAGACATGTAATTAATGAGATACCGTCTTTCATCTGGCAAATCAGCAAAGTGGTAGATGTGTGTGTTTTAATTATGGATCTGTGAGGCTGACAAGAGCACAGCAAAAGACAGTCACGCCCAGACAGCTTGTGAGACTCTGGGTGGATATAATGTTTTTGGATGATAATTTGGCAAAATATATTATAAGCCTTAGAAATGCCTAGACTCTTTGGCTTATTAAGATCACTTCAGGGATTCCATCCTAAAGAAATAGAGATGTAGTTTAAGATACATGTAGAAAGTCATTGCTTGGATACAGATATAGTTAGCTATAAAAAATAAATAATTAAAAAGAACATTAATAGTAAATAATGGCATATTGGTTTAAACAAATAGAAGAAGTTCATGATAGGATGCATAATACAGTAAAAAAAATTAAAACACTGAAACGTGGTCTGAATGTATTAGAGGTAAACAAGTAATAGGATAGAATTAAAAGGCCAGAAACAACCCAAAGATACATAAAAATGGCAGAGAAAACACTGAAGAAAGAAATGTATTGGGGCTAGGCACGGTGGCTCATGCCTGTAACTCCAGCACTTTGGGAGGCTGATGCAGGCAGATCACTTGAGGTCAGGAGTTGGAGAGCAGCCTGGCCAACATGGTGAAACCCCATCTCCATGGCACATGCTTGTAATCCTAGCTACTTGGGAGGCTGAGGCCTGAGAAACGCTTGAACCCAGGAGGCAGAGGTTGCAGTGAGCTGAGACGGTGCCACTGTACTCCAGCCTGGGGGACAGGGTGAGACTCTGTCTCAAAAACAAACAAACAAACAAACAAAAAAAACAAAAAAATCTTAGCATTTGGCATATTACTTGAAACAGGACTTCAAATTCAAGGAATTTATCCTAAGGAAATAATATTGAATCTGCACAATAATTTGACCTTGAGATGATTTACTGCAATGATGTACATAAAGATAAAAAGCCAGAAATAACTGGAATCTACTCAAATTGGGGATTAATTTAAATAATTAGATGATATCATAAATGGAATATCATATAGTCATTAATTATAGAAAAAATCTAATAACATGAGAAAATATTAACATTATTAAGCAGAAAACAGGTTATAATGCAAGTATACGAAGACTCCTTTTTAAAACTAAAACTATCACAAATTTTAAATTTACATGTAAAAACAAATATATATGTTTGTGTGGATATATATGTTAATAGTGGTTTTGCATGAAGGAATTACTTTATATTTTATGTTTTAAGTGTTTTCTATTAGTTTCTAAAATGAATGTGTCCTTATTTAATCATCACTCCTGTAATCCCACCACTTTGGGTAGTCGAGGCAGGAGGATTGCTTGAGCCAGGAGTTCAAGACCAGTCTGGGCCACATAACGAGACCTCGTCTCCATAAAAAATAAAAAATTAGCCAGGCATAGTAGCTCGCACCCATGGTCCCAGCTACTCAGAAGGCTGAGGTGGGAGGATTGCTTAAGGTCATTCCAGCCTGGTAACAGAGAGAGACCCTGTCTCAAAAAAAAAAAGGTTACTCGGCACTCCAAAAAGGGAGAAAAAATAACATTCAACATTCTTTAAGAAGGGCCTATGAAGGATCTTAGATGGAGGACAGGATTAAAAAAGCAAAAGATAACTCTATTAAATACTCAAATCTGCTACTGTGAACAGAGGTAATGACTCAATTGATTTTAATTGAGGAGACTGCTTTTGGAGGGACAAAAGTTTGCTTGCAGGAAGAAAGCCCTTGGAAGTCATTATGATCCTGTCCCCTTCATGGGAATGGGCCTGGGTCCTAAACAGCCCTTTTTACCCAGTTCCAGTATGAAAAAGATATACACTATGCCTAAGAGGACACTGACCAGAAATTGCCCTAGGGTGGGAGCAGGAGCCCAAGCTCAGCATGGGGTGGATAAATGCCCCAGTGTGCCTGGAACATGACCAGCACTGGCTCTGAGTCAGGATGGCAAGAAAACAGCGATGTGGACCAAGTAGGGTAACTTCAGTTTCTTGGTATTACTCAGACTTCTCAATGTAGGTTACACATCACATTAGCTTTTAGAGCAGTCATCACTTTTCCCGAGTGAATTCTCCAAAAGGAAGGCCACAATGCCCCCACTTCATTTTGGGAACACCTCAGAATCACCTCAGTGAATATCTCTGCTCTCCTTCCTTCAAGCCTGTAATACATGCGTGTGCAGCTTCCTGAATCTTTTCCTAGCTCTTTGTGCTACTTTGGTGTAGCCTCAGGCCAATGCTATCTGCTCTATTTCCAAAGGTTTTAATCATCTCCATGCTTCCTTTTTCTTTTTCCGTCCTGCCTTAAAAAAAAAAGCAACTTGAGGATGGGCACCCATCTGCCTAAAAGATTTTCTGCTTTCACAAATTTAACACTTTCTGCGCCACATGGGTATGATCCTGACTTTCCTCTTAACACAACTTTGCCACATTGACGCTGGTTGGCTGGCTTGCATAAGACTTGAGAATTAATTCTGCTGTCCCCCAATGCCATTGGACTGTGGTGTCCAGAAAACTACTCATATTTTTAGAATGGTAGAGGATTTGCCCTTACTTGGCCATTATATATATTTTTCTTTTTCTTTTTTTGAGATGGAGTTTTGCTCTTGTTGCCCAGGCTGGAGTGTAATGGTGCGATCTTAGCTCACTGCAACCTCCGCCTCCCAGGTTCAAGCTATTCTTCTGCCTCAGCCTCCTGAGTAGCTGGGATTACAAGCGTGTGCCACTATGCCTGGCTAATTTTTTGTATTTTTAGTAGAGATGAGGTTTCACCTTGTTGGCCAGGTCTTGAACTCCTGCTTTCAGGTGATCCACCTGCCTCAGTCTCCCAAAGTGCTGGGATTACAGGAGTGAGCCGCTGAGCCAAGCCATTAAATATTTTTTTCTAAATGAACTCCAGAAACATGTCTTCAAAGGATGCCATTGAGTGTAAATGACAAGACACGTCATGACCCACATATCCCTGAAATGATGTAAGACCGAGTCAATCTCTGTGTCATTGAGTATAATTTCTCCCCATATAGGTTTTCCTTTGTAGAGTTTGTCAGGAATGAGAGTATTTTCTTGGGTATGGCAAAGCAGATAAAAGAGGTTAACCAGTATATCCGAGTACAGGAATCTGGTTTTGCCCCATTGGACCAATCACACATCACTGATAGCAAAACAGAAGGCTGAGAGAAGTGTATAAAGGACCATTATTCAAGCCCAAGAGCCAAGTGGTCTCACTTACCTCTAGTGTAGTTAATACAATCTTCTCAACTGAAGAAAAATAAGCCTCCCACAAGAATTGTGTCTGCTGTCTAAGTGCTAGGATTTTATCCTGATGAATAGACCTGATTGTAGAAGGAATCTGTAACACAAGGTGAACACATAGGAATTATAACTGTAAAACCAAGAGATGTACTTGATCAAAATAACCCAACTGGGTTAGGCTTTTATTCTTCATAGCATTCGACTTCTAGCATAGATCTACTAAAAATCATCAACTCGTAAGTTGAAATGACCTTAAGAAGTGTCAGCTACAAAGAGCACTTACTGGGAATCCGCCCCAGTGGCCTTTGATGTATGAAAGTTACAGTTCACCTCTAAGATTCAGAAGCAGCTTATCAGTTGCTTAGGTAAGTCTATAGTCACAATTGCTGCTTCCAGAAATCCTCAACCTTGCACAAGAACAACCAAATTTTATAGAGGAGTAACTATAGGTCTTGGGGAAAGGCCAGAAGACTTTATCTCCCAAGCACTTCTATGATTGGTCATCCCAGGAACTATAAAACATCTATAAAAGGACTTTTTAGAGAATGTCTATGAGCCTTCCCATCCAAGCTGAAGCTAGGGTCAGTCACTTTTATGTGCACATACCTTCTACCTCACCTTTGAGCCTTTCTGCTTCCCATATCTCTCTTTCTGCCTTCAGCCCTTACCCAAGTCTAACTGGATCTCTCAACTGTCATATATGTTTAGTAATCACTGCTCTCTTCCAGGGTATACAGTTTTAAAGGAAGGACCTATATCTTGTTATCCTGCTACACATTTTCAGGTTAGCAGAGTGGTTTTTATATAGTAGTTATTAAGAAATAGGAGGTGAATATAACCACCTGAAGCCACCACAGGGACATCATTATTTTTAATGGTAGTATAGCTGCTGAATGGCTAGGCCCAGGGGCACGGGAGTCAGAAAGATCAAGGAAGGATTCTTCCCTCTACCATTTACTACCTGTGCTTTCTTGAACGAGTTAGCTGATTTCTCAAAGACTCCACTTCCTTACTCATAAAGTGGGGATAAAGTACTAAGGTTTTAATGACGATTATACAAGTGCTTACTTAGCACAGTGCCTAAAACATGGAAAACTTAATTAATATAACTTACAATCACTACTATCATTATTGGTATCAGAGTGATGCTATTAAAAGTTGGACCAGTTGCTTAATGTCTGCAAGGGAAACTGCTTGGGTCTGGAGTTCTGAAATGTACTTCCTGAGTCTGGTAAGTGTTCTGGGCTTGTTCCCTATTTTCACCTACAGTTCAAGGTCTATTTCATTTACAGAGTCTATAGTCTTAAGGGAAGATTCCTTGTGATTAGCAATTGCCCTTTTGTGCTCACCTCTTTCTGCATGCTTGCCTCCATAACATATGACTAATCTGACAGATATGGGAGTCTGGGCAAGAAGGAGAAATGCTCCGTTAGCTGCTTTAATAGGAAAGTTACCCATGGCATTTGACTAAGACTGTAACAGAGTTTCCATTGGAGGGGAAGGAAGTGGTAGCGCATTTTTTAATTCAACACTCCCCTTAGGAGGAGCAATAACACAGCTTCACAGTAAGAGGAGAAGGAAAAGCTCACTTGGTTTGGCAATGTCCAAAACCAGATACTAAATCTGTGTCCCAAAGTGTATACCTGGATTTGCAACACTGAAGAAACAGAGGCAACAGGTAAAGGAGAAACACTGGCAGGCAAACATTAGCCTGTAATCAGAGCCCAAGGTCAAACGGAAATAAAACATTCTTTGAGAAGGTAGAGAAATCATTCATATCATAGAACCTTTATAAGTCCAAGGAAACTGATTTTTATTTACTCACTGAGAAAGTCACCTAGATGGCCAAAGAAAGATTAGAAAAAAATTATCCTGTTCAATTTTCATAACCATACCCTCTTCTAAATGCCAAGAAGTAACTGCTAAGAGTTATATAGGTTGGCATCACTGTTTTATCGTGGCCATGAGGAAACAGTCTACTAGAAAAATGCCTAAGGCTGGGTGCAGTGGCTCACGCCTGTAATCCCAGAACTTTCGGAGGCCGAGGCAGGTGGATCATGAGTTCTGGAGTTCGAGACCAGCCTGGCTAAGGTCAAACCCTGTCTCTACTAAAAACACAAAAATTAGCTGGGCATGGTGGTGCGCACCTGTAGTCCCAGCTACTCGGGAGGCTCGGGAGGCTGAGGCAGAAGAATCACTTGAACCCAGGAGGCAGAGGTTGCAATGAGCCTAGACTGCACCACTGCACTCCAGCCTGGGTGAGAGAATGAGACTGTCTCAAAAAAGAAAGAAAGAAAGAAAGAAAAAGAAAGAGAAAGAAAGAAAGAGAAAGAAAGAGAGAAACGAAAAGAGAAACAAAGAAAGAAAAGAAAGAGAAGAAAAGGAAAGAAAGAAAAGAAAGAAAGAAAGAAAGAAAGAAAGAAAAGAAAAGAAAAGAAAAGAAAAGAAAAGAAAAGAAAAATGCCTAAAGCTATCATTGCTATATAGTCTCCAGAAAATTGAGTCTGCTGCGGTTATGAAAGGAGAAAAAGAATATCACAGACTCACCTACCAATACTGTTCTCCTCTCTTAAATAAGATGCATTTTCCTCTTACTACACCAAGTGCAAGGTATTCTACCGGTTTGTGATACGATACAAGTGTCTGACAGCACTATGCAAAGTGCTCTGGAAGACAACTCCAGTTGATTGAAAAGACAGAGTTCCAAGTTTTAATGGCATTTGGCTATTGGTTATTAATCTGCTTGTCCTGAGAGACAGGTATCGGAAAGTGATAAATTAATTCCAATTTGGCTGGATTGTTTCGGAAGTTGCCGAGCTCAATGAAGTCTTAATAAAAGGTCATGTATGGTAGCAAAACAAATGGAATGCACCAGAATAGATATAAGAAAGTCACATTAAGCTCTCTTGGTGACATGATGACAAGAATATATGCAAATAAAAACATCCGAGCTGTTCTAAAACAGGAAATGAAAAATCGTAACATAACAAAAACACATTTCCCAGAGCAGACATTTGGGCTGGGTGCCAACTCTTTAAAACCATTGTTAATGACAGTACACAGTTCCTGTTCAATATGGAGGCAGCTGTGCAAAGACAGACTGCATATGAGAGGGGAAAACACCAGCAAGTCTGGGTGGGTGGGAGTGATAAAAATCAAAATCTTCAGAGTCAAGCCAAAAAGTTGCTTCAGAAGATGAAATGCCCATCAACTTTGGTGAAATGGTAGAAACTGGAGAAGCAGCTGGGCACAGTGGCTCACCCCTGTAATCCCGGCACTTTGGGAGGCTGAGGCAGGTGGATCACGAGGTCAGGAGTTCAAGACCACCCTGGCCAACATGGTGAAACCCCATTTCTACTAAAAATACAAAAATTAGCTGAGTGTGGTGGCAGGCACTTGTAATCCTAGCTACTCGGGAGGCTGAGGCAGAAAAATCGCTTAAACCTGGGAGGCAGTTTGCAGTGAGCTCAGACCACGCCATTGCACTCCAGCCTGAGTGACAGAGAGATTCTATCTCAAAACAAAAAAAGAAAAGGAAAAAAAAGAAAAGAAAAGAAAAGAAACCAACAACCACAATTAAGTATACTAAAATGTGCTCCATACCAAAGACACATTTTCAACTTGTTCACATCCAATTCATGGGAGCATTGGTGTATATAAAAGGAAAATTATGGGTGGTGCTTTTTATTCCCTTTATTTCTCAAATTTCTTTTAGTGATCAAGTATTACATTTAAAAAAGGAAGAAAAAAGACAACATGGACAAGCATGACCTGCATCACGCTTGTTTGGCTTTTCATGAATAAATGATTTTGGCATACACGATCTCTGCATGGGGAAAACTCTTCCTTGGTGTTTCTGCAAGGACTTCCTTTCCTTAAGGAAGCACAGTGGGAAATCATTGGCATAAAAGTGGCCCTTTCACAAAAAGTCCAGACCCCTTTCTCAATGAACACCTAAAAAATGAAGTTGCATTCAGGGCAGAATAACTTATCCCCCCAAAAAACAGATTCTGCTATATTCCTACCTTTGTTTCTGAGATCCTAGGTACCATGGAGATCACAAACTGAGTACCAGACAGAAGTAATGTTTCAGGAGCTGTGGTCACTTTCGTTTGCTTAACCCATAGGTCTCTCAGTTACAGTTAGTTCATCTGTTATTTTAGGGAAAGTGCTGCATTACTTCACCAGTCAGCTAGCAGACTGGGCAGCAGCACAGAAGGAGAATCAACAACAGACTTAGAGGCCGGGCACGGTGGCTCACGCTTGTAATGCCAGCACTTTGGGAGGCTGAGACGGGTGGATCACCTAAGGTAAGGAGTTCAAGACCAGCCTGGCCAACATGGTGAAACCCCGTCACTACAAAAACTACAAAAATTAGCCAGGCGTGGTGGTGAGCTCCTGTATTCCTAGCTACTTGGGAGGCTGAGGCAGGAGAATCTCTTGAACCTGGGAGGTGGAGGTTGCGGTGAGCTGAGATCGCACCACTGCACTTCCAGCCTGGGCGACAGAATAAAACTCCATCTCAACAACAACAACAACAACAACAAAAGACCAAAAAAACAAACAAAAACAAAACAAAACAAAAAAACAAACTTAGAAACTCAATTTAATGGATATTCAAAAAATAAAAGGGCAAAAACATTAAAAAACAATTCTACAAATATTTATAGTAATTCAAAGATAAAGTGGATGGTGCAATAAAATCCTTAGTAATTAAAAAAAATACATGATCATTCCTGCCCTCAGATTTCTCTGTGAGTATTGTATCCCCCTCCCTAGGCAGCTCTTGAGCAGTTCAAACTTTTATTAGGGGCTGCTCATTTAAATATACATCCTGAAGATAACACTCGCTCAGACACCCAGACTGGATCATTTGAGGAATGATAACACTAATTACAAGAACAAGCCCTAGAGACCTCTCTCTTTCTGAAAATTAATCTGAAGGCAAGTGCAGAAACAGAGGAAAAGAATATGAAACAGTAGGGTAGAATACAAACTCTCTGGTAATATTTCTAAAAATTCTGGCTATTGAAAGGGGTGGAGATCCACTTCTTCTTGAAAATCAAAGCTCCCATTCTTTACCTGCAACTTCTTTTCGGAATATATTCTGGGGACCTGGGCAGATTTTGCTGGAAAGTGAACAATGTCATATTAAATGACTTCATATTCACCATGACACAGGTAATTTTCTCCTGATAAAATTTCTTTTATAGAGCTGACCTTTTGGATTCATCTTCTTTGAAAGTTTGGACGAGGGCAGCAATGATCTGCTGACGTGTTGAAGGCCAGAGCCCCTTCCTTACCTGTAATAACAATCTCTCATCGCCTATGACGGCAGCTTGGTTCCAATTAATCACTTCAGAGAATGGCAACTCCCATCCATTGCTGAGCATCACAGGGACGCAGGCAGCCTGAGCAAAAAAAGGGGACTTCGTGAATGTGAGGAAAGCGACACCAGAAACTGTTCCAATCAGAGGTGAAATCAGTACAAATTCAATGACTGGCATTTTTGACATTGCATGAATCCTGGACTGCCTAGGCCAGAAGGAAAGGAAGCTTTTATGAGTTATCAAGTCACACGAAGGTTGTACGTATCCAGACTAGATTTTAATATTTGCAAGTCTTGCCCTAGAATGCTAAAACCCCATTTCTATTCTAGTGCATGATTTGGCTGACCTTACTTCCATAGAGACGACTGGCCTTGCTGGAGAAGTTTTTATTGATGTAACAAAGCTTGCACCAACAAAATCTGAGTATAGAACCAACCTTGAATATAAACAGTCTTGTCAATGTTAACTCCCACAAGTCCACGTGCAAAGTGATTTACCCCAATGTCATGAGCAACAAAGAGCAGAATGGAGCTCAGCATTCCTATGTAGCAGTTCGTGGACTTAACAGTATAGAGTGTTCACATTTCCCTTGTTCTGCAAACACCTAAACCAGAACTTTGTTCCCTTCAGTGTGGAGTGATCTAAACCACAGTCATACCAATTTACAGTCTGTGCCGGGAAATAAACAGCCAAGAAACACTAGGTTAATGACAAAATACTGATTCCAAATGACTCATAATCCAAATCAGAGAACAATTTTTCTTTATGCAACATCCCAGGAGGTTACAAGAACATTAGTGATGGCATGCTATGCAGAACACACACAGAGAGCAACTTGGAAAAGACATTCCAGAGAAGGAAGTTCTTCTGTTGGAGGGCATGACAGAATGATTTGCGGTTAAGATGGCAGAGATAAGAAGTTATGAAGCACTGTAGCAAAAGCACAGATGTAGGCATGGTGCAGGGAATAGAGGAGGAAAGAACATAGCAGCAAAGGGTCAAGGAATGGAGGACGAGAGAGGTTGAGGGCATGCTTTCTCTTGCAATCAAAGAAGGCTGGTTGCAACTTCCAGGTGGGAAATGTGGACGACTGTCTCAAGAGGACATTTCTGCAGAGTGAGTTTGATAAGCTGAGAAATTCCTACCACAAAGGCTCCAGGGGTGGAGCCAGGATCTCTGAACTGCAGAGCCTTGGAAGAGCTGGCCATCTGAGTAATAACACCATGCTAGGGATCATTCTCAAAATTTAAAGGAACTGAGAGACAATTAAGATGCAGGCATAAAAGACAATTTTGCTTTTAGGGAATAAAGGGAAAGAGTAGGGCTGCTTTTTAGAGTCCAGCTAGGCTGGAACATTCAGTTACCCAGGAAAAATATTCCTGTTTAAGAATGGCTGACATAACTTACAGGAGAAAGAGGAGGTAAGAGAGATTGTCCAAGTTGGCAATCAGATTTGCCCTCTGTTTCTAAACATGACCCAGAAGAATCCACCATTTAATTTCTTACATCTAAAATTACTGAGTAAATCCTCCCTCCACCCCTACTTTTCAAAATGTTTTAGATTTTCTTGAAAATATTTTCAGATCCTCAAGGGAAACCACACCTTCTCTTTAGCTATCGCAGGAGAGGTGATAATGTCCAACCTGCTTAATCTGGCTTTGGTCCTCAGCCCTATTCTGGGAAGGCTCCAGGGCCTCTTACCTGCAAAGCCTCCAGGAATCTGAAGGACCCAAGCCTGCGACCACGAGGAACCAGACAGAAAGTGGCATTGTGCAGCATTTCCCGATAATCATACCTAGAAAGAGAAGAGGAGTGATCAGCAAATGAAGACCCATTGCGAATATGGGGATGTTGACCATAGGTGGGCGTCCATGTGCATGAATTTACGCAAAGCAACTTGGGAAAGTCACCAGCAGGCAGCTCTTGCTTTTCCATTTTGAGGAAGGAGGTTGGGTTGCTGCATGAAGAACAAACATGAATCACCATGTTGGACAAAGCAATTAGGATCCCTTTTGCAAGCAGTATATATAAAGACGAGTCTGATCGTTCTGGCAACAATTTGGTTTGCCCAGTCTTTGCTTCCAAAATCAGATTTTTGAGTCTTGATAAAATATGTTGCCCCACAGGCTTAAAAAGAAGAAGAAAAAAATTACTGGTGCTTCTCCTTCTCCTTTAACAATATGGCATTCAGCAAAACTAAGACTGTTCTTGTTCCCTACCCCTTCAAAATCATGCTATTAAAAACTATTCAGAAAACCTCAGTCACATGCACAAAACAATGTTTGTCTTCTTCGAGATGGAGTTTCTACACTTAACCAAGAACAATCAGTTACCCAGGAAAAATATTCCTGTTTAAGAATGACTGATATAACTTATAGGAGAAAGAGGAGGTGAGAGAGAGGGATGCTAGCCTAAGAAAGGGAAAAAAAGAATAACGAGAAAAGAAAAGGAAAAAAAAAGCCTGAAATACTAGGGGGTACTGGAAACTGGTCTACAGTAGAGATGAGTTTATGTTACTCAAATACCATTTAACGACATTACATTGTTTTTGTATTTTGAAAAAAAAAAATACAAAATATGAGTGTTACCTGACTCTTTACGCCAGGGAAGTTTAAGAAAGATAAAAAGCATTTCATGTTGTTTAGGACTGTCACTTTTAAAAAGATTACCACAAACACATTCCTACATAGGCAGTTTCAAGTACATTATGAGTTTAAGAAAACTTGGGAAAGTAGAGATGGCTCATGTCCTGTAAAGGCCCCGATTCTTACAGCCAAGATGAAATCACTCTCATTTTTCAAGAGCTTCCAATGCTGAGCAGACAGGTGTGACTTTGACAGTAGCATATGTCACCACCATTTTCTGACTCTAATAGTCTAATTTAATCATAGCCTAAAGGCATTGAATTCTTCCCTCTTCTTTTTGGGCTATTGGTATATACATTTATATTTTTAAAGTCCACATCTATTTTATATTCTCATACAAACTAGGCATACGGGAGTAAGCCAATTTTCAATTATAAACCCGTCATTAAGAAGAGACATCATGCAAAGGACCATTTGCTTAAACAAGCGTGTACAACTAATTTGCACAAGAAAAGGTCACCGTGAATGGATTAAGATTATCTCCACTGAGAGTAAAAATTTTCTAAAACCCTTGCTGCATTAATTAAATTGCAAAATAGACTTCAAAGTAAAAAAGATTTTTAGGAAGGCTTGAATTTAGTTAAATAGAAAAATAATAATAAATTAGATGGTAGTGATTTCTTCTTCCTCACCAAACACAGGGAAATGGTTGACAAATATATTCAAGTTCAAATGTTGATAATATCTGAATCTCTGCCTAATAGATGGAGAAGAGAGAAATGTGTACACACACACACACACACACACTCACAAAAATATATGAATAAAGTTTAAGCTGATTTTTTTTTTAATACAGAAAGGTCAAATATACTTCAGACTACAGCAAGATTTAATAAGTGCCCAGAATAGAAACCCCTGAGGGACTAGCACAGAAGGTCCTACATCCTCATCATTAGCCTACTAAAAATGTAAAATCCTATTAATGTTCTGCATTGTAACAAGTTTCAAAGTTGCTAGTTGCAGAATTTACTTTAGGGAATGTGTGGAGGAAGAGGAAGGGCAGAAAACTTATAGGGAAAATTCAAATGACAGTTATAGTGGGTTGCTTAAATGGTTATATAGAAGGACTATTTGCTGATATAGCAAGTCAGGTTGACATGATCGAAGCTTGTATTCCTTCACATAATAGGTAATATAAGCTGTGGGAAGAACACCCTTGCAGGAATTAGGAAACCACTAGGTAGCTGTGAAACTTAATAAAACCCATGAGTTTTCTACCTGTTTCCTTATCTGCAAAATGAACTAGTTGGGCTAGATGACCATAGATTCAGTTTTAGTATTCGATTATTCTTTATCTTATCATTTTTACGTAAGAAAGAGGAATGTCCTTTGAGAACATCCCACTGCTTGCGTTTCCATACCCATTATATGTATATGTATATGTGCACAATTCCATACCCATATATGTGTGTATATGTATACATATATGTATCTGTTCATATGTATGCAGTGCATGTCTAACATATGTGTGTATTCACATACAGGCTCATACAGAACACATACACTCATACCTTAGAACAATGATTTTCATTCAGATTTCTAAGCATGCTCAGCCCGTGAACCAGCCTCTCTCTTCTGCTCTCTGGACAGTGAGTCTATGAATAACTAACACGTTCTACCTGAAGGAAGAATGATGCCCCACAAGTGGGCAGACAACAATTCTAGTTGGACTGCATGCTTGGTCCTCTCCCACTCAGTCCACTGTGATGCTCTTTCACACTGCACATCAGCCTCCTTGTAGATGCTTAAATCCACTCATTTATTCATTCGTTCTTTCAAGAAATACTATGTTTCAAACACTATCCCATGTGAACAGATGGAGTCCAGAGAAGGTCTTCTTTAGTTGCCGGAGCTACCAAAGAAGCACCTGACAATGAGAAAATGCTGATGAGATGAGAATTGAAGATATAAACATCTCTTGGGAGTATTTGCATGACAAGAGGAGATTATAGAAGGCCCACCTTCCAGAAGAAAGACAAAGAACTCTGTGGACACTCTCCCCAGCAAAACAACAATTTAGTAACAATCATAAAAACATTTTAAGTCTCTAAGAATTGTCCTAAGGGGATAATGACAAATAGAGAAACAGTCATCCAAGAAAATCTACCAAATCTTGGCAAGAACCATGAGAGTCTGTGGCAACTGGTCCCTGACCTGTTCCATGACCAACCCCTACTAGCTCTGCCTTACAGGAGCTTTACTCTGGGGCAGTGCAGTCAGGAAGGCTGGGCTTTCAATCCCCCCAGGTCCCATCAAGAAAGTGAAAAAGAGCCTACAGAAAGAGAGAATGGGCCAGGCACAGTGGTTCACATCTGTAATCCCAGCACTTTGGGAGGCCGAGGCAGGCAGATCACCTGAGGTCAGGAGATTGAAACCAGCCTGGCCAACATGGTGAAACCTCGTCTCTGCTGAAAATACAAAGTTAGCCGGGCATGGTGGCACATGCCTGTAATCCCAGCTACTTGGGAGGCTGAGAAAGAAGAATCACTTAAATCTGGGAGGCAGAGGTTGCAGTGAGCCGAGATAGTGCCATTGCACTCCAGCCAGGGCAACAAGAGCAAAACTCCAACTCAAAAAAAAAGGGGGGGGCGGGGGCAGAACGTATTTGCCAATCATATATATGATAAGGGACTTTCATCAAGAATACATAAAGAACTCTTCTGACTCAACAATAAAAAGACAAATAATCCAATTTTAAAAGAGGCTAAGGATTCGAATAAACTTTTTTCCAAACAAGACACATAAAGTGCTGATAAACACATGAAAAGATACTCAACATCAATAGTCATTAGGGAAAAGCAAATCAAAACTACAATGAGATACCACTTTATACCCACTGGGATGGCTACAAGCAAAAGGACAGATGAGAGCAAGTGCTGATGAGGATGTAAAGAGACTAGAACCCTTCATACACTTCTAGCAGGAAGGTAAAATGGTGCAGCCACTTCAGAAAATAGTTTGGCAGTTCCTTTTCAAACTAAAAATGGACTTACCATATGACCCAGTAATTGCACTCTTGGGCAAGTATCCCAGAGAAATGGAAACTTATTTTCACGCAGAAACTCGTCCACAAATGTTCACAGCAGTTTTGTCTGTAATAACCTCAAACTGGAAACCACTCAAATGTCCTTCAATGTGTGAATGATTCAACAAATTGTGGTACATCCATAGCCTACAATACTTCTCAGCAATGAAGTGGGACAGACTATTGATACACATGACAACTTCAAGGAAATTATGCTGCATGAAAATGTCACCCTGAAAAGCGTACATACTGTAGAATCCCTTCTATATGACATTCATGAAATCACATAGTTACAGGGGAAAAGAACACTTAGAGGTTGTCATTGGTTGAGGGAGGGGGAAAGACAAGGAGACTCGATAGGTCAAATGGGGGGACACAATGTTTTAAGATGGACTAATTCTCCCTCATTTCTGATGTTTAGAAATGTGAATCACACAATCACACACTACTTAAAAGAAACATATGATATCCTAAGCAAGAAGGTAAGTAGGTGAGGGAGACAACTAACCCCAGATAATTCGCTGCTCTAATAAATGGTTTTGTTACCCTTTTCGGATGTGCATTAAGTTCCCCACTGTGCAGGTAAAGAAAGACAGAAGGTAGAAGAGTTTTCACAAATGACTACAAAGAAAAGTGCAATAAAAATTACATGACTTTGAATTTAACCTAGAAACCAGTACCACTCTATGGCCATAATAATTTTATACTTAAAGTTGTATTGAACAA
The DNA here is from genome assembly GCF_001698545.2 of Rhinopithecus bieti. NCBI lineage: Eukaryota > Metazoa > Chordata > Mammalia > Primates > Cercopithecidae > Rhinopithecus > Rhinopithecus bieti. The sequence continues at coordinate 1,530,410 of NW_016803416.1, forward strand.
TGTATGGGATGCACCCTATTTAAAATGGACTATGCAGTAATGCACAATCGAAGTCCTGCCCTTCTGTAGGAAACACATTTTTGCTGGCAGCCATTCTGTGCAACCGGGAAAGATGGGGGAGTGTGGCATAGAGCAGGGGTTCTCAAAGTGTGTTCTCCCAACCAGCGGCAACATCTGCATCATCTGGGAACTTAGTAGAAACGCAAATTCTCAGCCTCACCCAAACCTGCTGAATCAGAAATTCCAGGGGAAGAGCCCAGAATTCTGTGTTTTAACAAGCCCTCCAGATAATTACGATGCACCCTGAATTTTGAGAACCACTGGCACCATAGTTAAGAGCTTAGTAATTAAAAGCTTAGTGGTTGGGCAGCTTTAGACACAGCCAAACCTGGGTTCGAATTCCAGCTTTTTAATTTATAAACTGAGTAATCTTGAGAAAGTTATTTAATTTGTTTAATCCTAGTTTCTGGCCGGGCGCGGTGGCTCAAGCCTGTAATCCCAGCACTTTGGGAGGCCGAGACGGGCGGATCACGAGGTCAGGAGATTGAGACCATCCTGGCTAACACGGCGAAACCCCGTCTCTACTAAAAAAAATACAAAAAACTAGCTGGGCGAGGTGGCGGGCGCCTGTAGTCCCAGCTACTCGGGAGGCTGAGGCAGGAGAATGGTGTGAACCTGGGAGGCGGAGCTTGCAGTGAGCTGAGATCCGGCCACTGCACTCCAGCCTGGGCGACAGAGCGAGACTCTGTCTCAAAACAAACAAACAAACAAACAAACAAACAAACAAACAAAAAACAATAATCCTAGTTTCTTGGTTGGCAAAATGGGAATAATACTTACAGTGTGAGGATTAAGTGATACATTTTAACCAAAGCACGAGCATATTATAAGCAAACCATAAAAGGCAGCTATTCTCATTAGGACTGAAGGAAGGTAACAGAACATAATGGAAAACATAGCCAGCTTCAAGTTGGAAAATCTGGGCTGAGGAATTTGGGTTCTTGATCTACTACTTCCTGTGTAACCCCAGCAAATCATTCAACTTCTCCAAACCTCAAAGTTGTGATGATCAAATGAAATCATGTACAATGAACATAAATGGCAAAGCACTATGCAATTCCAAGTTATTATGACAAATTATATCAGAGTAAGAGGGATATAAACATTTTTCAAAACCCTAGTAACAATGAAAAAGAATGAAAACTACACCAGATTCCCAAAGACAGAGCCAAGAGACAAATGTGGAACAGACCCATTAAAGTAAAATGGAAATAGAAGCTGCGAATCACAATAGAACAGCAGCTTCTAATTGAAGGCTTTTGTCTTATTATCAAAAGCTACGTAGACAAGGATGTTGCTGGTGCACTGGGCTCACAGGTCCTCCTGTGGCTCCCACAATCTCTCTGTAGCATGCATATTTGCCAAGTGAACCTGCTTTTTGCTAACCAAAGACGATAGGAAAGAAACAAGTGATCCAGCCTCTCATCTCTGTACTCACACAATTGTAGTCTCTCCATGGTGTTTTCACAGTTTGTCTCAAGTATTTATTCATAAAGTAACTTAACATCTACAGCTGATCTATTCCCTCCAGTCCGCATCCTCATAAGTAATTAATCTTTGCTTATACCCAAGTTTGAATCACATCCCTTAAGAAAAAAAGAAAGAAAGAAAATAAAAATAATTTATGACTGTTGTAGTTCTCTAAAGTGCATGGGGATGAGAGAAATAAAATGAACATCCTTTGAGCACCTCTTTGTGCCTTTTTCATTCATTCATCAAGCATTAGCTGAATGTCTACCATGTGTAAAACAACATGTGTTATCAAATGATGGTTAGTCAGTGAGAGGAGTGCTAGGATTGGACATGAGGTAGAGGTGGGGGGTATACAGAGACATGTGGCAATGGCCGCATGTAGGCAGGGAGGCTTCCTGGAGGAACTGAGACCTTGAGCTAAGTCTTAAAGGATGAACAAGAAGCAACCAGGCACAGCGGTAAGAGGAGGTGATGGGAATTTCTGGGGGTAGAGACAGCATAGCAGGAACAAAGGCACCAAGGTGACAGAAACCACCCAGTTTGGGGAGAGGAAGGCATGGGGGTGCGGGCTGCTGTTACTGGTGGGTTCCCACTAGGAAGCCTTTGTTTGACATCTCCTAGAGCTCAGAGATGATCCCTTGCAGGTGATCAGGGTGTCACCGAAGGGCTTAAGCAGAAGAATGACATGTTACCAATGGTGTGCTCAGGACTTTATATAATCCAACTTCATAGAGAAGCAGTTAAGTTCAGAGACCTCGAAAACCCTTCCAACGCAGGTCACAGCTAGGACCAACCAGCCTGTGTTCCAGCTCCCGGATTTCTGATTCTAAATCCCATTTTCTTTTCATCACATCATATTGCCTTCTTGGTCAGCCCCTACAACATGCAGTGTCTAAAACTGACATTTCTTATGAAGCCAGGTCCTAAGCAGTTCACCTAGTTTCAAGCATGGGCTATTTGTTGCCAATTTAAAAGAGCTGTTTCTCTCCCACTCAAAACTTCACCCCAGATCACTACCAGGAGTTCAGTTTAAGAAGGTACTCTGTCATGAGCGAGACATGAGCAAGACTCCGTCTCAAAAAATAAAAAAGGTACTCTGTCATTTATTTACTAACCATGTTGCCTTAGACCCTTCCTGGGCCTTTACAGGCTTAACAGTTTAAAATTTCAACTACTATTATTATTATTTTGAGACAAGATCTTGTTCTGTCACCCAGGCTGCAGTGCAGTGGTGAGATCACAGTTCACTGCAGTCCCGACCTCCTGGGCTCAGGGAATCCTCCTGTCTCAGCCTCCTGAGTAGCTGGAACTACAGGCATGTGCCACCATGTCAAGCTAATTATTAAACTTTTTGTAGAGATGGGGTCTCACTTTGTTGCCCAGGCTGGTCTTGACCTCCTGGGCTCAAGCGATCCTCCTGCCTCAGTCTCTCAAAGTGGTGGGATTACAGGAGTGAGCCACCATACCTGGCCTCAAATTTCAGCTATTTTTGAGAAAACTCTGAAGTTTACAGCATGCAATAGTATGAAATTGGCCCAACGCAAATATTTGAACTGAGAAACATATATAAGTGGGAGCTAATCTTTTAGCTGGAAAATGGGTCCAACTGGCCACTGTTCCATCTCAATTAGGTGACTTGAAAACATGGAATATGGAAAAGTATAGGTCCCTGGGGTATTTCAGAATTCTCTGGGCTTAAGGAGCCATAGTTTCTCCATGACAACTACTCACACAGAGTCTCTGTGCACATAAATGAGCTGCCATATATGCTAGTGTCAGGCAAGTACAAACGAGCTATGCAAACGTGCAGTGCTGGGCTCTGGGCCTGGCTGACCAGGTTGGCTGCAGCTTCAGGGATGCTTGGCGTCCCCCAGCAGGAAGGAACTCGCTGTTTGGAGGTGGTGCAATTCCTTACTCAAGACGGTTTTTTGCTTTGAGCATTGCCTGCTGTTAGAACTGCCACACCGCTCCCCTCCTTCCCAGTCATGCCAAGGATTAAGAATTTATTTCCTTGTGACACTTCTCAGTCTGAGGCTGTTGATCCCAAGCTGTCCACTGCAGAGAGCAACACACGGCTAAAACCAGGGCCAGGAATTTATATTCACCCTTTCACACTTCTTGGCTTTCCACAGAAGACAGTCTCCTTTTCATGTCCACTTAAAATCCATTTCAACATGGGGAAGGTAGGCAGGTAACACTTTGTGGGCTGGGGCTGAGGCGTGAAATCCCCATGGGAGGCATTTACTCTCTTACCCAGGATTTCATGACAGCCTCACAACCACTGGGGACATGTGGAAAGATACACCTGCCTTTCACAGGGAAGAGGGAGTCCGAAGACTCCTTGGACTCAAACATCTTGTCTGAACACACTGGGTTATAATCTCTTATCAACTCTAAACTCCACCCCTCATCCTTAGGCTAAATGTCTACTGACAGTTCAGAACCTTAAACTTAGCCCAAGTGGTAATCGCTACCTGTGTATATTAATGAACACAACATGTACCAGGTGTACCTCATACTTCAAGAGGGGTAAAAGATGACCATCTCAATTCCTGCTCATTAAATAACAGCTCAGCGGCTAATATATAAAGGTAAGTAAAAAAAAAAAAAAAAAAAGATAGCTATTAGTAACAACTTTTTTAAAACTTTTTTTACATTTTCATTTTTTGTAGAGACAGAGTCTTGCTATGTTGCCCAGGCTGGTCTTGAACCCCTGGCCTCAAGTGATCCTCCCACATCCTTCCCAGTCCCCAAAGTATTGAGATGACAGGCGTGAGCCACCATGCCTGGCCAGATATAAATTATAATAACAACAGTACCCCCACTTTTTAAGTATTTCCTGTGGGTAGGGCACTGAGCTGCCCAATCTGTATTCTTTTTTTTTTTTTTTTTTTTTTGAGGCGGAGTCTCACTCTGTCCGCCAGGCGGGAGTGCGGTGGCGTGATCTCAGCTCACTGCAAGCTCCACCTCCCGGGTTCACGCCATTCTCCTGCCTCAGCCTCTCAAGCAGCTGGGACTACAGGCGCCCACCACCATGCCCGGTTAATTTTTTTGTATTTTTAGTAGAGAAAGGGTTTCATCGTGTTCGCTAGGATGGTCTCCATCTCCTGACCTCGCGATCCACCCGCCTCGGCCTCCCAAAGTGCTGGGATTACAGGTGTGAGCCACTACGCCTGGCCCAATCTGTATTCTTTATTATGCCTTATTTTTACAACCATCGTGGAGAATAGGTGCTATTGGCCCCAGTTTACAGATGATGAAGTGTCAAAGGTTTTGTTCAGTTTGTGCAAGGAGGACGGGATCCACGACCAGCTCTGTCATCTCTCAACCTACCCAGGAGGAAAGAGAAACGAGGTGCCAGCAAAGGTGAAAATAAGAGACATTTAATACATCATGCCTGTGATACTAATCTCAGGAAGCTTTCTGAAAGAGGCAAGGTTTTGCAGCACCAGCTTTTTCTTTCTTTTCCCCCTTTGAGCAGAGTCTTGCTCCGTTGCTCCGGCTGGAGTACAGTGGCATGATCTCAGCTTACTGCAACCTCTGCCTCCTGGGTTCAAGCGATTCTTGTGCCTCAGACTCTCAAGTAGGTAGGACTACAGGTGTGTGCCACCATGCTCAGTTAATTTTTGTATTTTTAGTAGAGATGGGGTTTCACCATGTTGGTCAGGCTGGTCTTGAACTCCTGGCCTCAAGTGATACACCTGCCTTGGCCTCCCAAAGTGCTGGGATTATAGGCGTGAGCCACTGTGCCTGACCAGCATCAGCTTTTATACTCAGCAATACCCACTTCCAAAATTCTTCTCAAGAGAAATGCAATTTCAAGACACATGGGCCTAAATTCTCTGGTTAGAAACAAAATGTTTTTGAAAATGCTAAATAAAGGTCTACTTGAGTACAGTGGCAGGGAGGGGGTGCAGGGGGAAAAGAGAGGATTAACAATAAAAGAGCCAGCAGCAACAGTGACCTCAGATGGATAAATAGGTCCAGAAGGGGTATGCACAGGCTCAGTGGTGATGGGGAAGCCTGAGGTCATTATCTTACCATTAACTACCTTTCACCAGGCTCTAAGCCAATGGGACTGGTTAAGTGGAACGGGGCCAGGAAGTATGGACTGCAGCCTGAGAAGACCAGGATAGGGGTGGACAGTGCAGTGTGTCTGTTCTAGGAGTGTCAGCTCCCCACCTAGGACAATCTGAGTCCCAGAAGGCTGGCTGTGGAGGGAGCACTTCTTCCCTACATGCTCTCTTTCCTTCTTTTTCTTAACTTCTACTCCTGCTGCCTAGAGGAAGCCTTCCCTGATCCCTGGAGTTTGGGCACCCTGTGCTAACTCTCTATTGCTCACTCTGTATTAAGTTGCCCATTTTTCTCATCTTCCTTCCCCTGGATTCCGGGACACAGGACTTTGGTCCTACTTTCTGTTGACCCAACAACTACCTTAAGGCCTGGCCTACTGTAAGCACTCAAAAAAAGAGTTGTTAAATTAATGTAAGGTGCTCAGTGTCTACCAATTTGCATTAAAGTGTACAGGGGCCGTGGAAGCAAGAGGATAACAAAGATAAGATGCAAGCCCTTCACTACAACAATCTCCACTTTAACAAACACATGCCCAACTCTTGATTATGCTGGGTTCTTCCAAGGATGAGTTCATTCCTATGCTTACACCAAGCCCAATTTACTCGGGGAATGAAAAATTGTGTTATTTATTTAGTCTTCCTATTGTACATTTTAAAATCCCTTCTCTGTTTTTATTTCTACAGGTCTGGCAGCTTGTTAAAAATGTCATCTTCTCCCTGCATGGTGAGGAGGGTGGAAAATTTGTGTTTCACCAGCCCTGATAAATAGCATTATTTGTAAATCAAGTTAAATGCATGCACAGTGCTGTTCAAACTGAACCTTCTCCTGGCCTTCCTCCATGTCTGAACTGAAGAAAAAAAATTGTAGAACATCCTCATGGCTTCTGCAATGACAAACCCTGCACCAGTCCAAAAAGCAATGACTCCCTCCCCCTGCACAGAAAATTGAGCTCGAACCAATGTTCTGACCACTTCCCTTCTTGATCCAAGATATCCTTTCCAGCAAGGCCAGCCTGGATCAGGCCTTGGATTAGGGGGATGTTTCGCATTCCTACTATTCTCCCCCCAGGGCAGGCACTGTGCAGAGCCTGTCCTGTGTCCTGCATTCTTGTCAGTGCTTAATCCTTTTGTCTGGCCCCTGCACTTAAGTGATTATAAAATATCTTGAGAATCCAAAGACAGTTTACGGAATGTCAGCTGGTGCCACCAACCTCACCTTCCCATTTCCTCTCCCACTGTTGCATCACTAGCCTCTGCCTTGTGACTTTGACAGTCAGGGCTGCCACCTCACTCCTGAGCCTTTGGTACCGAATACACAAACAAGACCTCAGAACTCTGTGTAAGCTGACATAGCACATTCTCAAAAAATTCTAGAACACCCAACTTACTATGAATGCTGCATGAAGCTAGTTGTCTATGCAAAGTTTAATCATTCCCATCCAGGTATGTGAATGCATAAATGTACAGATACATGGGTGTATCCATGGGACATAAAATTTGGGTTACGGTTGAAGATTTGATGCCACATGTTACTGATTTACAGGATTACCTTTGCATGAAGGTTGGGTCCTTAGGGATTGGAGAGGCCCACAAGTCTAGATTCTGCCATTTCCTTTGGCAGAAGTACAACAGTGCCCTGGGGAAGATGGTCTGTGGAGCTGAGTCACCTCTCCCTCCTCCTCCTCCAGCTGGCCATGCTTCCCACAGTTCCTTTGAGAAGCAGATAGAGCTAGCTAGCTCCCTGGCACTCGCATTCTGGAAAGAGGCTGTGGGACAGAAAGAAAATTTAAGCACTGGATTAAGGAGGGGTGGACCAGATGGCCCAAAGGATGCCTTCATGCCCTGACATTTACTCACTGGACAAAGGAGTATTGAGCAGGCCCTACATGTCATGTAGCACTCTGAGCACTGGCATGCCATGAAGCAAGAGTCCTCCAGGAGCTGCTCATTCATGGATTTTGCAATTCAGTGGCAACCAGAGTCTCCTCACACCCCTCTTCCTATACCTCCTTAATCCCATTCCTCCTTCAGCTCAAGCATGCATGAACAGAGTAACAGAAACCATACTCTGCTTCTTACTAGTTTTAAAGAGAATGAGTTCAATCGTATCTTCCTACAGTCCATAGTCTATAGAGCAGCCAAAGACACCTTTCAAATGTCACCCCCAGTCTGAACACCCTCCAAGGGCTCCTCCTGGCACGTAGAGTAATATTCATGCCCTACACCCTGGCCGACTGGGTCCCATGAGAACTGGCCTCTGCCCACATCTCTGACTGCCCCATCCTCAGTCACCATCTATAGCTACAAAGTCCTGCTCTCAATTTCTCGCCAGAGAATGCTAACTTCCATCTCCTCCACTGGCACTTGCTGTGCCCTCTGCCTGGAATTCTTCTCCAGGATCTCTCTCAAGCTGCCTATAAGCATTCAAATAGCCCCTTCTCAGAGAGGCCAGCACAGACCAACCTGTGCTCCTTCCATTCCCTTTCTGTTGCCCTGTTTCATCTCTGTCCTGGCATTTACCAAGGTCAGAATTCACACGTGTTTGTTTTACTGGCTTACCTTCTTTCTCCCCAAATGTAATATATACTTCATGAGAGAAGGAGCTTTCCTGTTCTTACTCACCACTGTGACCCCAGACCCTGTACTATGCCTGGCTCACAGTAATCTTTTAGGAAATATTTGTTGAACCTCTTTCAGATTATTCAACACTCACCCCATTCCTCATGGGTTTATAAAGCCCAGGTCATAAAGTGTCCGAACTGCTGGCAATGTTTGCAGGGATAATTCATATGACAAGTTTCTAAAAGGATATGGAGAAGTTTTCTTTCATCTTTGTTTTATACAACGCTAGCCTTCTCTCTCTAGTTAATGGTATGATTCTTCAAGTTCTCCAAATGCCACCTGCTATGAAAGCAAGAGCCCATTAAAAATGCCTGTAGAAGAAATTTCCTAAAGAAAGAGCATCTTGGCCAGGCGCAGTGGCTCAAGCCTGTAATCCCAGCACTTTGGGAGGCCGAGACGGGCGGATCACAAGGTCAGGAGATCGAGACCATCCTGGCGAACACAGTGAAACCCCGTCTCTACTAAAATACAAAAAATTAGCCGGGCGAGGTGGCGGGCGCCTGTAGTCCCAGCTACTTGGGAGGCTGAGGCAGGAGAATGGCGTGAACCCAGGAGGCAGAGCTTGCAGTGAGCGGAGATCGCGCCACTGCACTCCAGCCTGGGCGACAGAGTAAGACTCCACCTCAAAAAAAAAAAAAAAAAAGAAAGAAAGAAAGAGCATCTTTAGAGATGTTTATGTAAAGTGATACAATGAAACCCTGCACAAATTAATAACTAAAGCATTTATGAATATTAGGAAGGATGAGGCAAAAATTTTCTTGGAACAGTTTTTGTACATATGAGGTAAAACGTAGAAGATGTCAAAGGCCTGGCATTGTTAGGCTTCTTTCGCCTCTTCTTTGAGTCCCAAATTGTTATGGCATATATCCAAAATCTATCTATTGCTTCAGAAGTATAGATCATTTTCCAAAAGAAGCATCTGGAATAACTAATTTGTTACCAAAGCCAGTGATTAAACACACATGATATCATGGGGCTGAACAGCCGGCCATGAGTCCCAGTTTTCCATTGTATTTGGTTTCAGCTATTAACCAATCAGTCTGCTTTTAGAGTATGAATTTGTAATGTAGATGGCTCAGAACTCTTGGCTATGGGGCCCTTAATAGGAGAGCATTTCTGTCACATGGAATGTCTTGTTGCTTGGTTTCCATTAAGGTATCTTGGCTTTTAAATAAACTGTCAAGTAAAACTTGGCATCAAAACACAAAGTGAGTAACTTCCTTTGTTGAGTCGCTGACAGCTCCGCTATGTGTCAGATAGATAGCTGCTAAGAGTCAGCTCCAAAGGCGACTACAGCCTCTTTGGAAGAATGCTGGTATCACAAACTGCCTTCCTCAGGATTAAGGCTAAGCAAAATTTAGGGATAATCTTTATGGAAAGGTAACGCAGCAACGGCCAGTCGGCCATATCCCTCTCCACAAGTGTTGGTTTTGGAATTATAAAAGTTTTGGAGGTGCGAAAACATAATTGGAAAACTTTTTTTCCCTGCTTAAAGGGCTAACTGATTTCACAGGTGTTTAATTATCATTTGCTGTGAGATAATACCTTGTAGTGCCATAAAAAATGGATTTAATTTTCGAGTGCTTGCAAAACCATTTCCAAAGCCAAGTCAGAGCTAAAGCTAGATAACTATTCTATAAATCAAACACACTGCCTCCTTTCTTTGAAATTTTTAATACTTGGGGATAATGATATCTGACAACCTTGAAACTAACATGAAAAGGATTTTTCTGCCAAGTGCCAAAAGTCAACCATTGGAGCATTTCAGGCAGTTTGGTTCATTAACAGTGACTCAGGCAGCCTCAGGACCCTGCCTGCAGGATTCCAAAACACCCCAAAGGTAAGAGCATTGGTGTGTGTCTAGACACAATATTATCTACCAAGATCAAATGGTCATATATCCAATAAGGTCTACAGAAAAACAGAAAGAAAACCCAAACCACCCTTCACACAAAAAACTGCCTGGAAACAACAGTAACTCTCTTATTTATTTATTTATTTATTTTTTGAGGCAGAGTCTCGCTCTGTCGCCCGGACTGGAGTGCAGTGGCTAGATCTCAGCTCACTGCAAGCTCCGCCTCCCGGGTTTACGCCATTCTCCTGCCTCAGCCTCCCGAGTAGCTGGGACTACAGGCGCCCGCCACCTCGCCCAGCTAGTTTTGTATTTTAGTAGAGACGGGGTTTCACCGTGTTAGCCAGGATGGTCTCGATCTCCTGACCTCGTGATCCGCCCGTCTCGGCCTCCCAAAGTGCTGGGTTTACAGGCTTGAGCCACCGCGCCCGGCCGACAACAGTAACTCTCTAAGCTCAAACTAAGAGTCCTGGAACTTAGAAAGTAGAGATGTTTCAACTTGATCAAGGGATGCTTTCCTATCTTATGCTTAAGGCACAACACTTGTGCTTTCTGTAATAACAAGGGAGGGAATCATAAAATCAAACAAATGTTAACAGCTGGAAGGCACCACAAAGATCATCCAGTCCAAATATCCAGATGAAAAACAGCAGCCAGGAGAGGTCAAGTAACTTACCCAAGATATCACCAGGGGCAGAACCCAGATAAAAAGAATAATTCTGAGTGAGCAGAGAAAGGAAAAGAAAGCTTGAAAATAGATTTAGAGTCCCATTCTCACCCAAAATCTAAAATATAAGGAAGAATTTTTAA
>NW_016803416.1:1541506-1583004 GCF_001698545.2 Rhinopithecus bieti
AAAAAAAAAAAAAAAAAAAAAAAAAAAAAGTGAGGTTTCATTCTGTAAGAGGAGTGGCTATTTCTTCGACAGAGCCCAGTTTCCACAGAAGTGCTTAAGCAGCCTTAAATAACTGCTTGGGGGTTTTAGTTAGTGCCATGTTTCGGATTTTTTTTTTTTCTCTCCAACTTCTATTCAGAAGCTGCTGAAATCCTACCATGTTCCATTAGATTAAGTGTGCTTAAATGATTTAAGAAAGCAGCGTAATTTAGCTGGACACACACGCACGCACGCACACACACACACACACACACACACACACACACACACACACCATTATTTAATTTATTTAATGCCTGTGTATGAGGGTGCATCCACCCCAAACCACTGTATGACAAAGATTTTCGGGCAGTTCAGGTTGGCCTTCGCAGTGCTGGATAAAATAATATACAGCAATATGCAGTATAATTGGTGCCATTCTTGGACACTGTGTTTGGGTCCTGGTAGTAAAAGTCTAGGCCAAAGTCATGTGGGCTGAAAGGGCAGGGGACAATGTGGGCCCCAGTATAGTCTGAAAAGGGTTGGAATGGAAGGGCATCCCTACTTAGTAGTACCTACTAAGCACCAGGCATTCTAGGGACTGGCTTGGGATTGCAATGAAACTCCTTCAATGAATAACAATGGTGGCAATAACTCTAGCTAATGTTTATTGAGAACTTATTACACGCCCAACTCTCTGCAAAGCACTTCATGTCCATTTGGCCATTTGCTCTTCCAACAATCCTATGAAGTAAGTAGCGTTATAGCTCCCATTTTGTAGAAGAGGAAATTGAGGATTACCCCAAATTTGTCTAAATTCACTTAATAAGCAGGTGGGTAGAATTTGAACTGAGGCATTGTGACTTCAGGGCCCAAGTTATTGTACACAATTGCACACTGCCTCCTTTCCATAATGCTTTTTGGAGATGTCCCATTGGCTAGCAAAATGAGCTGTGTCATCAGGGACACCATGAGAACCACTATGAAATGCACTGGACTAAGTTATGTCTTCTAACCAAAGACGTGCCTGGCATGGGGAGAGAGCTTTTATGTGGCTCCGAATAAGAGATAATATCTTTCCCAGGGTCAGCCCCATCTCACACATTACTTCCAGGTCTTGGGGACTTGATAGAGCAGGTGAGAAATAAATTCCTGTTCATTTGCTATATTTATCTCAGCCGGGACCACCAATGGAACATAGAAACTTCAAGACCTCTTACTAAGACTTTAGATGATTCTTAGTTTCTCAATTCATCATGAGGCTTTGGTGCCAAGACCCATAACATGACTTTTAGTTCCCTAATAAGCTTGTGGAGTCTCTACTATGTGTGCAGGTCTTTAAGGTCATATGGATAAAATTGGGAAGATACATAAAACAAATACTGTAGGAGACAATGAGATTTCATCCATCCATCCATCCATCCATCCATCCATCCATCCATCCATCCATTTACCAATAGCACTTATTATGTACCTACTAAGCACCAGGCATTCTATTGTCAGGGTACAATGGTGGGCCAAATAAAAAATCCTGTTCCTTTACCATTCAGAATTATGGAATTGACTGTCTTGTGAAGGGAGACTGATAGTAAATAATTAATCATATAATAAAATCAGCAGCTATGGTAGTTCCAAGGAGAGACTCATGGTTCTGTGACAGCACATATGGGAGAGGAACTTGACCTAGTCAGGGGGTGGGGACTAAGCTGAAACCTAAGCGCTAAGTATCTAGCAGGACTGGGGTTGGGAATGCAGTGCTTTGAGCAGTATTGACAGTAGATGCAAAAGTCATCAAGAAATTAAAGTACGTTTGGGAAAACGAAGTATGCGTACCATAATTAGTCATCTCAAAAAGTCAAAACTATTTTGCTGTGATGTAGACTAAATCCATAGAATGGTTTGCAAAACTAAGGTTAGGACTCCATGCTGCCTGGAAAAATGAGTGTGATTAAAGACTGGATGTCTGAGGCCGGGCGCGGTGGCTCACATCTGTGATCCCAGCACTTGGGGGGGCTGAGGAGGGCAGATCATTTGAGATCAGGAGTTCAAGACTGGCCTGGCTAACATGGTGAAACCCTCTCTCTACTAAAAATACAAAAATGAGCCGGGTATGGTGTTGTGCACTGGTAATCCCAGCTACTCAGAAGGCTGAGGCAGGAGAATCATGTGTCTGGATGGATAAGCACTGTCATTCAGTTAAACACGTTGATCATGTCAGAGCATTCCATATTCCACATACCTGCTAAGCAATAACTAAGGCAACAGACGTTGATCCATGTTACAGACAGTAAAGCTGCATCAGAAAAGAGCCCTTAACAACTTGATTAGAGTTAATGAAAGATACTCCAAGTTGTTCTAGTTCATCTTATCTGCTCTTCCCTGGAGACCTGGCAACTCACCTTTTTAGCACTTATTTATAAGCCCCTCTCCTATTACCGCAAAATTCTACAGACTCTGTAGAAATGGTGCTGAGTCTCTAAATAATCACATTTTCATGGTAATTAAAAGCCAAATTCCCTAACTCCCCAAATGCTATGAGCAGCTTGAATGCCTGTGTTTTGTCCTAACATTGAGCATCTCCAGGGTGAAGGAAAACCATGATAGAAAATACTGAAATGACTTAATTGCAGAAAAAGGCAGCCTTATGATGAAGTAGCAGTGAGCTTCTGCTGGGATGGCACAGCCAGGGGAGGAAGCCGCTCACAGGAGGAACGCCCAGGAGCCCTGGCCTCTGCCCTTCTTCAAGTACTGACTACTGTGAGGCCTGGGCTGAGGTCCTGTAGGTCAGGAGAAGCCCTAAGATGACATCTTTCTGCTATGGTGACAAGTCCTTCCCATTGATTCTAATAGTTGTTAAGGTAAGAGAGGTCAACAAGGGAATTTAGGTTATTAATGCATTAGTTTGAATTGGAGCTGGGAACAAAGGAAAAGCCACAACTGGGCTTCATCCAGCAAAGACACTATTTTCATCCATCTGCCTCCCAGACTAATTTAGGGATTACAGGACCTACCCAGGAAGCTCCGATGCAGCAAAGTAAAGATCATATTGTGAGGGCAGACCAGGCCAAACCATTGCCACCTCTATCTTTAAGGCTGCTAATCTCTTAGAAAAAACTGGAAGAAAAAGTTGGAGAGGGCAGTAGGGGGAGAAGACACACACACACACACACACGCACACACACACACACACACCCCTACTTAAAGACCACCAAATACATTTTTCATCTTTAAATCAAAGTCCTGCATAGAAAAAGAAAGCTGCTGGTAAGCGTTAAAGGAAAAACTTGTGGCCAATAATACGAAACATGTTTATAAAATAATACCTTAACATGTAGAAATAACAATGATAATGATGATATAACAGCCACACTGTTGAGAGCACACTCATGCGGCGAGCACCATGCTAATTACATACAGTATCGCGTTCTAAGTGTCACAATCTGTAACACTAATACTATGGTCCCATTTCACAGCTGCACACCAAGGTTGACAGAAGTGTGATAATTTTCCCAGAGTTATATAGCCAGAGTAGCATAACTAGAATTTGAACATAGCCCTCTGAATGTGAAGTAGATGCTGCTGAACTTCACTTGCATTGTTTACCAGCAGTTTTGACACCATACAGAGAAATAGGTATAAATGAAATCTTTCAAAGCAATGAGCACTGAAAATATTTTGGTTCCCATTGAAATGAGTAATTCAAATAATGAACCACTAACCCTTAAAACACAGAACTTATATGTATGCTATGCTGATATTAAAATGGCTTGTTTATAGGTTTTCTGATTGCTGCATTCTGGGTAAGACAAAGCAGTCATATCCTCTCTCTCCTCTGCTTTGACAGGATGCTAAGCACATGTAAAGTTGTCGGAAATCATCTTGAACCTAAAAAACCAAACTAAGTGGCAGGTCTGCTCAGCTAGTTGTAAATATGGGCATAGCTTCACTTTACTGCACTTTGCAGATCTTGAGTTTTGTTTTGTTTTAACAAATTGAAGGTCTATGGCAACCCTAAGCAAGTCTGTCGGCATCATTTTTCCAACAACGTGTGCTCAGTTCCTGTCTCTGTATCACATTTTGGTAATTCTCATAACATTTCAAAACTTTTATTGTTATTGTATCTGTTAGGGTGATTTGTGATCAATGCTCTTTGATATGTTACTACTGTAATTGTTTTGGGATGTCACGAAACTCACCCATATTAAGATAGTGAACTTGAAAAATGTGTGTGTTCTGACTACGCTACCAACCAGCCATTTCCCCCCCCCCCTCTCTTTGGGCCTCCTTGTTCCCTGAGACACAAAAATATTGAAATTAGGCCAATTAATAACCCTACAATGGCCTATGAGTGTGCAAGTGAAAGGAAGAGTCACACATCTCTCACTTTATTTACTTAGAAACGGAGTCTCGCACTGTCACTCTGGCTGTAGTGCAATGATGTGATCTCGGCTCACTGCAACCTCTGGCTCCCAAGTTCAAGCGATTTTCCTGCCTCAGCCTCCTGAGTGGTTGGGATTACAGGCACCCAGCACCATGCCTGGCTAATTTTTTGTATTTTTAGTAGAGATGGGGTTTCACTATGTTGGCCAGGCCGGTCTCGAACGCCCGACCTCAGGTGATCCACCCGCTTCAGCCTCCCAAAGTGCTGGGATTACAGGCTTGAGCCACCGCACCTGGCCACATCTCTCACTTGAAATCAAAGGCTAGAGGTTATTAAGCTTAGTGAAGAAGGAATGTTGAAAGGCACAACAGGTTGAAAGCTATGCCTCTCATGCCAAACAGCCAAGTCATGAATGCAAAGGAAAAGTTCTTGAAGGAAATTAAAAGGGTTACTCCAGTGAACACATGAATGATAAGAGGGAGAAACAGCTTTATTACTGATTTGGAAAAAGTTTTAGTGGTCTGCCTAGAAGAGCAAACCATACACAACATTCCCTTAAGTCAAAGCATAATCCAGAGTAAGCCTTTTTCAATTTTATGATGACTGAGAGAAATGTGGAAGATGCAGAAGAAAACTTTGAACCTAGCAGAGGTTGGTTCATGAGGCTTTAAAAGAAAGAAGCTGTTTCCATATCATAACAGTGCAAGGTGAAGCAGCGGGTACTGATCTAGAAGCTGCAGCAAGTTATCCATCAGATCATTGATGAGGTGGCTATACGAAACAACAGACATGCAATGTGAATGAAACAGCCTTATATTGGAAGAAGATGCCTTCTACGACTTTCATAGCTAGGGAAGAGAAGTCGATGACTGGTATAAAAATTTGGAAGGACAGGCTGACTCTCTTGTAAGAGGCTAATGCAGTTGGTGACTTGAAGTTGAAGCCAATGCTCATTTACCATTCCAAAAATCCTAGGACCCTTGAGAATTAACTTAAAAGCTGTATCTTTAGCTTTAAAGCTAAATCTACTCTGATGTGCTCTATAAATAGATGGAACAACAAAGCCTAGATGACAGCACATCTGTTTACAGCATGGTTAACTGAGTATTTTAAGCCTACTGTTGAGACCTACAGCTTAGAAAGAAAAATTTCTTTCAAAATATTGCTGTTCATTGACAAGGCACCTAGTTACCCAAGAGCTCTAATGGAGATGTGTAAGATTAATGTTGTTTTCATGCCTGCTAACACAACATCCATTCTGCGGCCAATAGATCAAGAAGTAATTTGGGGGCCAGGCACAGTGGCTAATGCCCGTAATCCTGGCAATTTGAGAGGTCAAAGTGGGAGCACTGCTTGAGGCCAGGAGTTCAAGACCAACCTAGGCAATGTAAGACCTCATCTCTACAATCAAAAAATTCAGCCAGACTAGGCATGGTGGCTCACACCTATAATCCTATATAATTCTAGCACTTTGAAAGGCCATGGCAGGAGGATTGCTTGAGCCCAGGAGTTCGAGACCAGCTTGGGCAACATGGCAAGACTCCCCACCGCCAAAAAAAAAAAAAGTCCCACATGGCAGCATGCTCCTGTAGTCCCAGATATTCAGGAAGTTGAGGCAGGAGGGTCACTTGAGACCAGGAGTTTGTGGTTACAGTGAGCTATGACAGCACCACTGCACTCCAGCTTGGTCAATAGAACAAAACTGACTCAAAAAAAAAAAAAGTAATTTTAACTTTCAAGTATTGTTATTTTAAAAATACATTTTATAAGGCTATAGTTGACAGAGATAGTGATTCCTCTGATGGATCTGGACAAAGTTAATTGAAAACCTTTCGGAAAGGATCCTAGATGCCATAAAGAACATTCATGATTCATGGGAGAAGGTCAAAATATCAACATTATTGGGAGTTTGGAAGAAGTTGATTCCAACCTTCATAGATGACTCTGTGGGGTTCGAGACTTCAGAAGAAGTCACTGCAGATATGGTAGGACTAGCAAGAGATCTAGAATTAGAAGTGGAGCCTGAAGATGTGACTGAATTGCAGCAATCTGATAAAACTTGAATGGACGAGGAATTGCTTCTTATGGAGGATGAGTAAATAAAGTGGTTTCTTGAGATGGAATCTACTCCTGATGAAGATGCTTTGAACATTGTTGGAATGATAACAAAGGACTTAGAATATTACACAAACTTAGTTGACAAAACAGTGGCAGGGGTTGAGAGGACTGAGTCGAACTTTGAAAGAAGATCTACTGTAGGTAAAATGCTATCAAACAGCATTGAATTCTACAGAGAAGTCTTTCATGAAAGGAAGAGTCAATGGTTGCAGCAAACTCCACTGTTGCCTTATTTTAAGAAACTGCCAGCCAGGCACAGTGGCTCATGTCTGTAATCCCAGCACTTTGGGAGGCTGAAGCAGGCAGATCATTTGAGGTCAGGAGTTCGAGATCAGCCTGGCCAGCACGGTGAAACCCCATCTCTTCTAAAAAAACAAACAAACAAAAATTATCTGGACATGATGGCATATGCCTGTAGTCCCAGCTACCTTGGAGGCTAAGGCAGGAGAATGACTTGAACCTGGGAGGCAGAAGTTGCAGTGAGCTGAGATTGCACCATCGCACTCCAGCCTGGGTGACAGGGCAAAACAAAACAAAACAAAACAAAAAAAAGAAAAGAAAAGAAAAGAAAAGAAAAGAAAAGAAAAGAAAAGAAAAGAAAAGAAAAGAGAGAGAGAAAGAAACTGCCACAGCTACCCTCACTTTCAGCAACCACCACTTGATCAGCCAGCAGCCATCAAGGCAACACCCTTCACCAGCAAAATGATTAAGACTCACCAAAGGCTCAGATGATCACAAGTACATTTTAGCAGTATTTTTAAATTAAGGTATATATATTGAGGTTTTTTTAGACATGTTATTGCATGCCTAATAGACTACAGTATAGTGTAAATATGACTTTTATATGTACTGGAAAACCGGGAAAAAAAATCATGTGATTTGCTTTATTGTGCTCTTTGTTTTATTTTCGTGGTCTGGAAGCAAACACACGTCTCTGAGGTGTGTCTTATAACTTAGTGTTCAAAAACAGAGGCACAGAACCCAGCCACTAGTTCAAAACCTTCCCTTTGGGAGGCTAAGTGGAGACTAGAATAAAAGTGAGGAAGAATAAGTCAGCAACTACACAATATAAATGTGTTTTTAAAAGAAGAAAACAGTAATTGAGAGATGGTTTCAAGATCTTCTCACTACTCCTGATTTGGAAATCTGGAGAGTGTGGTATGGGCATGAGGGGGATTCTTCTAGATGGATATGTTAGGTGAATCCTTGTAGGGTAGTACAAGTTAAAGATATAAAACACCCAACTGAATGCATGTTCATGATGTATACACATGTATTGCTTGTGGGTTTTTCCATCATAAGCAAGAGCCAGAAGAAAAACACTCAACAGTGAAATGTGTCTAGTAACCTTATTCTTCTGAGATATTACTGTCTATTGTGTTACTTTCGAAGCTTTTTGGTTTTACTGAACATATATTTTGATTATATGCATATACATACTACTTAACATCTTTTCAACATGAAAAGTGTCCATCAATGGATGACTGGATTAAATAAATCGTGGTATGTATGTATATACCATGGGACACTAACTCAGTCATGCACACACACAGAATGAAAATGAGGCTGGGCACAGTGGCTCACGCCTGTAATCCCAGCAATTTGGGAGGCTGAGGTGGGCAGATCACTTGAGGTCAGGAGTTCGGGAACAGCCTGGCCAACATGGTGAAACCCCGACTCTACCAAAAATACAAAAATTAGCCGGACATGGTGTTGGGCACCTGTAATCCCAGCTATCCGGGAGGCTGAGGCAGGAGAATCGCTTGAACCTGGGAGGCGGAGGTTGCAGTGAGCCAAGATCATGCTACTGCACTCCAGACTGGGCAACACAGCAAGACTCTTGTCTCAAAAAATAAATGAAAGAAAATGAAATCATGCCTTTTGTAGCAACATGGGTGCCACTGGAGGCCATTATTCTAAGTGAAATTACTCAGAAAGAGAAAACCAAAAACTGCATGTTCTCACTTAGAAGTGGGAGCTCAACAGTGGGTACACATGGACATACAGAGTGAAAGAACAGACACTGGAGACTCCTCAAGGTGGGAGGGTGGAAGGGGGATGAGAGAAGAAATCTACCTATTGGGTACAATGTCCACTATTCAGATGATGGGAAAACTGAAAGCTCAGCCTTCGCCACTATACAATATGTCCATGTAAGACAACTGCACTTGTGCCCCCTAAATCTATTTCAAATAATTGGTGATTCAGTATGTCCTTTGTAAAGGAAAGATTATCTATTACATAGATAATCTTTGCCAGGGACTATCTGCGGCTACAAATCAGCGAATCACAAGCAGTATCCTTGTGGCAGATATATTTGGTTTAGTCCCTACTAAATCTAAACATTTTTCTTAACTCAATTGCCAACATTTTCAAATCCTGAGATTTCATGCCAAAATCCAGATTTCAGGCATCTCATGAAAAATGGGAAGATCTGGTAGCACTGGACCTGCTGGACTCCCTTATGGCAAATTAGCAGAAGCTGAGCTGGCTTGATTCATTTATTACATCACTTACTTGGCCCCTGTAGGCATCTGAGTTAGTAACCCCTGGTCTACAGGTAAAGAGGCCAAAGGTCAGATACAACTCATCTCAGATGCTGGAAGCAGCTTTCTTAGTCCAAATAAGCAGCTGTCATTAGTCCAAATAGGGACTAACAATTTGACTTCAATATGAAATGTTTTATGTGGGCTATAAAATTGTCCAAACTCGACACAGGACATTTTGAGCTTTTTTTCCAAATCACCTGGCCTTCATCTACCCTCTGGAACTATTACTCTGCTGAGTCCTCATGGAAACATACCTTTCAGCCCTAACAATGAGACCACAGACATCTACATCCCCAATGCAACAACAGCTAAAAAGCAGTAGAATGTCAGAAACGCTACCCACTTAGCCCTTGGCTGACAGGCCCTACTGAGCATCCTTTGTGAAGTCCGTTTACTAGCTAATTCATAATTTACACAGGGCATTCAGACATAGAAGCTAAGATATAAAACATTTATCAACACAGGAACCAGTTTGTCATTTTAAAATAATTATGTTTCTTTAAGTAAGCTGATAAAGTCTATCTTCTCCAATTTACTTATTGAGACTTATAGGCAATTTTAAGTCCCAATTTTAGGGGGTATGTATGAAAGGAGAGCATGGAAATGCCATTTGCTCCCTAAAGTTTCTTTTTTTCTTTTTTTTTTTTTTGAGACAGAGTCTTGCTCTGTCACCCAGGCTGGAGGGCAGTGGCACGATCTTGGTTCACTGCAACCTCTGCCTCCCAGGTTCAGGTTTTTCTTGTGTCCCAGCCTCCTGAGTAGCTGGGATTACAGATACATGCCACCACACCCGGCTACTTTTGTGCTTTTAGTAGAGACAGGGTTTCACCATGCTGGTCAGGCTGGCCTCGAACTCCTGACCTTAAGTGATCCACCCACCTCAGCCTCCCAAAGTGCTGGGATTAGAGATGTGAGCCACTGCACCCAGCCTTGAAGTTTTTGTCTTAAAAACCCAGATCCTTAAGAGAAGACCAAAAAATGGTTTTGGTGCTCACATCTCTGAGACATCTTGTAGAGAAGGTAATCCCTAAATGATGCAAATCTGGTGAACATAATGTACACAGCAGACAAACCAAATGGTGAAAACTGATGTTAAACTATAAATTTCAAGCCACGGACATTAGTGTGAAACTTTACAGCTTCAAACTTTCAAAATCCAAACAACAGAATTTGTACAATACTGATGAAAATTTAGACACTAGAGATGTTCAATCATGCGCTCTGTAAACAAATCACACTTTATGGTTAATTTTGTTGCCAGTAGGATAATAAAGTATGATACAAACTCTAGCACAGTCTCAGCTGCTGTTCATGAGTCTGAATGGACAGTGTTAATTGCACAGGGCATTACAATCATTAAGAATGCAACCATGCAATTCAACCAGTAGATGGGGCACATCCACATGGCAAACGTCCTCACTGAACCAGCCAGTTGGGAAAGAATAGGCCCTGCTTCCTCCTCTATAGCCCCCTACCAAAGAGTTAAAGAGATACCCAAATGCGGAAGGTGAGGCTGCACCTCATCTCTAAAAGAGATATTTGATTATTTCCTTAGCTTCTCTTTCATTCCTACGACAATGTAAATAAAAGGGGTGGAGACTGGTGGGATTAGGAGGGATCAGGGTTGACCACCTCAGAAGGGAGAAATATATTGAATCCACTCTATAAAAGCACCTCCTTCAGTAGTCAGTGAGTCACTCATTCTTACTGTGGACCAATGTTTACTGAGTGCTCACTCTATCCAGGCACTGCTGGAATTGGATGTTAGATCTACAGTGGGGAATCAGACAGGAATGGGATGTGGTCCGTGGAGACTGTGGCTTGCAAATGCAAGTCATCTGTGGCTACAAATCGTGACAGGGAACTAAACAGGTGGGCGTGAAAATGCTTATGGGTAGACGGTGGCATCTCAGTGAAGATGGGGTGCTCAGAAATGCCCTCTCTGAAGAAGTGACATTGAAACTGAGGGCTGAGGACAGAAGAGAAGCCAGCGCCCTAAAGGGGGCTGTGGGAAGAATAATTTGGGAAATGGAAAGCATGTATGCAGGGCCCCAAGTTGCAACATTCTGGACACACTCAAGGAACAATGGAAACTAAGCTAGTCCAGGTGGGAGTGGTGGAGGTGTTGGCAGAGGAAGGAAAGGAAGTAATATGGTCAAAGGTATTTGACTGACAGGGCAGTGGGTGTTGTTAGCTTTGATGCATACTCATGTACTCCACAGAAAACACAAACACAAAATTATATGGTGCTTAATTTTCTAGATGCTATTTTAAACTTTTTACATATACAGCCTTCACTTATTTCTCACAATAACTCTAAAAGGCAAGTACTATTAGTATCATCCTCTTTTTACAGAGGAGAAAACAAGTACACAGAGAGGTTAAGTGACTTGCCCCCAGACATACAGCTACTATGCACTAGAGCCCAGATTCGAACCGTAGTGGTCTGACTCCGAAGTGCATGCTCTTAACTTCTATATTCTTAGAAGCACTGTTTTATTTCAAAGTGACTCTGTATATTTTGATATCACTATGTTAAGTCTAGGTTTTTTTTTTTTTTTTTTTTTTTTTTTTTTTTTGCATTTTGGTTGTTTGTTGTTGTGACACTTTTGTATTACTTTGGTTTTGCTGGCAGATGGCTGATGCGGGCCAAATAAGAAATCTACAATTTGGCACAGAGTACACGACTAGACAGACTTATCATATGTCCTGATAATCAAGCACAATTGTGTACCCCCACCTTTGCCAGACGCCGGTTTCCTCATGAGTCTGGGTTCTGTACATGGACTCCCCAAAGGACGGTAAATCAGCGCACTAGATATCTCTGCAAAGTTTCCAGCAGATGCTTGCCCTGTGCTTACCCTGCCCGGCTCCAGATGGCTCCACATCCGGCTCCTTCCTCTCGCGGGCACTTCAGATATGTCAGCAACGCAGGCTGAGGAAGAAGGTGGAAGGAGTAGAGCTAACGTAGTTCTTTAAGAAGCCCCGCAGAGCCCAGCGGTATTTTATATATGCATATGAGGAGCCCTAAGCCCGGTCAGCATAAATCACTGCCAGCTTTTACTACCTGAACCCAATTTTCAAAAGGATGAAGTTGTTTACATGTTGCAGAAAAGGTTTCTGCTACCAGTTAACCCATCACTTGCTACAATTCATTCCAACCTCTTCCATAGGCAACAGGTTGTATGGAATTTTCCTGCACTGACATATTAGCAAGACAATTCTATACCTATTCTGTCCTCTCAAAAGGGAGAGGAGCAATGCTGAGAAATAGGTACCAGCAAAAAGATGTTAAGAAAATTTTAAAGCGCCTATTGCAAATCAACAACAAAACACAAAATTGGAAAATTTTAAAAGACTTAATTCTTTCCCAGACTAAGGAACAGGTTTACACACTTTTCTTTCTCCCTAAATTAAAAGTATCCTTGACCTTATCCAGTGATTTGCACACAAAGCACTGTCACTAAGTTTTGCATGCCTTTTATTGGGACAGTCTAGACCAGGGTATCCAATCTTTTGGCTTCCCTCGGCCAGAATGGAAGAAGAAGGATTATCTTGGGCCACACATAAAATACACTAACACTAACGATAGCTGATGATCTTTAAAAAAAAAAATTGCTGCCGGGCCCAGTGGCTCACACCTGTAATTCCCAGCACTTTGGGAGGCTGAGGCGGGTGGATCACAAGGTCAGGAGATCAAGACCATCCTGGCTAACATGGTGAAATCCCATCTCTACTAAAAATACAAAAAAAATTAGCCAGGCGTGGTGGCGGGCGCCTGTAGTCCCAGCTACTTGGGAGGCTGAGGCAGGAGAATGGCGTGAACCCAGGAGGTGGAGTTTGCACTGAGTCGAGATTGCGCCACTGCACTCCAGCCAGAGTGACAGAGCGAGACTCTGCCTCAAAAAAAAAAAAAAAGAAAAAAAAAAATCTCATAATGCTTCAGGAAAGTTGTGAATTTGTGTTGGGCCACATTCAAAATTGTCCTGGGCTGCATGTGGCACAAGGGCTGTGGGATGGACAAGCCTGGTCTAGATAATCCCTACTTCCTTCTTCTTCTCCAAAGATACACAGATTGTTCAAAACAGTAGAAGCTGTTTTTTTTTTTTTTTTTAAATATAGTTCATAACACTAATATTCCTTTATCTGCATCAAAAATTAATTACCATGACAGAAGCCCAAATGAACATCTCAGAGCCAGCAGTGTTTGAGATGAGCTGACTGACTCCAACAAACACTTACTGATTTTGCTTGAATCCTCTGTAAATTTCACTTCCCACTTACTAGACTTTTCACAGAGGCCAGAAGACCCAAATAAAACCTCCTTTACTTTTCTGAGACAGGGTCTTGCTTTGTCGCTCAGGCTGGCGTGCAGTGGTGCAATTATGGCTCACTGCAGCCTTGATCTCTCAGGCTCAAGCAATCCTCACACCTTACCCTCCAGAGTAGCTGGGACTACAGGTGTGCACCACCAAACCTGGCTAATTTTTTTAAGGTTTTTTGAAGAGATGAGGTATCACTATGTTGCCCAGGTTGGTCTCCCTTACTTTTAACCAGTGGTAAAGAGGAGCCTATGAGATCATCTTCCATTCAGTGGTATCTAGACTTTGTGATTATAGAGCGAGAAAAACATCCAGTGGGCTTACTTAGAAATGACTTCCTTTTGTCTTATACTTACTGAGAGCTTTATTTCCTTCATCCTTCTTGTAACCTGCGGGGGCTGGAGAATTTCACACACATTGTTCCCTATCTTCCTCATTCTACAGACAAATGTAGTTATAGATAAGATTATTTATTTCTGATTGTCAAGACTCGTAGCATAACTTGCTTGTATTACAATATTCATCCTGTCTGAAGATGACGGCACTAATCGTATAAATCGTGTAAATAAACAGGTGTCTTCACCCACTGAACGTCTAGAATTGCATCTAGGGTTGACAAATATTTACACTGAGTTATATTGCTTTAATTTACCATCAGCTGAAGGGAGAAGGGGGTGAGCAATATCACATTAATAAAAGAAGAGGGTATTAGAGCTTATCATTTCATGGAGGCTTGTCTTTCTTACGTAAATTCTCAACATACGAGAAGTTAGGCCAGGAGTGGTGGCTCACGCTTGTAATCTCAGTACTTTGGGAGGTCAAGGTGGGTAGATCACTTGAGGTCAGGAGTTTGAGACCAGCCTGGCCAACATGGTGAAACCCCATCTCCACTAAAACTACAAAAATTAGCCGGGCACGGTGGCACGTGCCTGTGATCCCAGCTACTTGGGAGGCTGAGGCAGGAGAATCGCTTGAACCTGGGAGGTGGAGGTTGCAGTGAGCTGAGACTGCAGCACTGCACTCCAGCCTGGGCGACAGAGTGAGACTCAGTCTCAAACAAACAAACAAAAAGTTAAACTATTAAAATCTGAAAATATTAAAATATTTTAATTCAAAATATAATTTTCAATTAAGCAGAGACTTCATCTCAGAGATAACTGATAAAAACTGAGGCTCAGAGAAGTTAAGCGGCTGACCAAGGTGCCACAGCTGGTAAAGAACACAGCCAGGACTCTAACCAGCTCCACAACCCAAACGTGCTGTAATGAGCTACTGGCTGCCCAGCCAGTCGACTGAACAGGTTGTTTATAAAATGGAGCAAATGCTATCAATCCCACTTGCCCTTAGAAATGCCCAGAGATTAACCAAGCGCAGGGACAGTGGGGATGGCACAGAACTGACTGTACAGGTGTAAAGTGTAATGATTTATGCAGGAACCAGCTATCAAAGTTACAGAAACCTAGAATTTTATCCATTGTTGGGTATCTCCCAGTAGTGCATCATTAGCCATTCTTGGCGATGATTCTGTGAGCTGTTAGAAGTTTTTGTGTGTCAGTAGATCTGTCTGAAACTATTTTCAAGTTGTATGAATCTTTGTCTAGGAATTTGCTTCCCTGGCCTTCCAACAACAACAACAAAAAAATGAAGTGCATTTTGTTCTGTTCACAGATACCTTTCTTTCTTGCTACTCTTGGCCATAAGACCAACTCTAAAAACATCAGTGACTCTGAAAATGTCTCAAGGACATTCAGTTTACTTTCCTTGCCTCTAAGCCACTCCTTCTTTTAAAAAGAAAGCTTGAGGAGGCTGTGTGCAGTGGCTCACACCTGTAATCCCAGCACTTTGGGAGGCCGAGGTGGGTGGATCACGAGTTCAGGAGTTCAAGACCAGCCTGGCCAACATAGTGAAACCTTGTCTCTACTAAAAATACAAAAATTAGCTGGACATGGTTGTGCGTACCTGTAGTCCCAGCTACTCAGGAGGTGAGGCAAGAGAATTGCTTGAGCCCGGGAGGCAGAGGTTGCAGTGAGCCGAGATTGCACCACTGCACTCCAGCCTGGGCGACAGAGCGAGACTCCATCTTAGGAAAAAAAAAAAAAAAAAAAGCTTGAGGAAATTTATAGTCCAGGAAAATGAGTGGGAAAAGGATGCTATTTAAATGCAAAATCACTCTTGCTAGAGGTAGTGGTAGGAGTGGGGAGAGGAGAGATGAAAGAACGGGGTGGGTAGAAGAAAATGTCCATCCATGGGCAATTCCATTTTTGGCTATTCCATGGAGACAAACCAATTAGTGTGGATTTTCAAGGTGGTTTGTGTGAACTGGCTACCAGCCCATTATGAATTGGACTGGGATTAACTAGCTCATTCCAAACACTCCACCAAACAGCAAATGGTCACAGAAAATGATTTTTAGTCATCAACAACCTGGCTGGATTGGAAACTTGGAGATGAAAGCCTTGATAACCTCCTACCAATTCTCAAAGAGACTGTGACTCCTTCAGATCTACCCACTTCTAAATATCTTTTTGTCTCCACCCTCTCCGTTCCTTGCTTTTATTCCTTAAAAAGCTCTTTTGCAGTTCGGAGGCTATTTGTTTTTCTGAACATAAGCATACCTATCAACCAACCAATCTGGTAATAGTCAATGTGTATGAACACCACCATTTATGTGTTTCATCATATGAGCGTGCATGACCGCCTCATCCATAAGTTTAATTCAACCCCCAGTTCTAGAAACCAGCTTACTTCTAACAGAGAAGCCATGAGAAACTTGGGCTCAATATTGAGGCCTTCAGCACATGACTAATGCCATAAGCCCTTTTAATTATTTGTCTCAGCTTCTTACAGCTGGAGTTTCCCTTGTTCCAGATACCAAGTCCTTACTTTATATTCCAGGCTCAGGAACTCGGCTCCAGGGATCACCACCAGCCACCAGCATGTTCATTCATTCTTTTCTCCAAGTAAATCCCTACACCAGGGTAAACAACCTCATCAAGAGAGGCTAAGGCGATTTCAGCTGCAACCCTCTGTATGTGGTATCCCTGTGGCTTCCTACCTTAGGTCATTGCTATCCTCCCTTCTCTCACCCATTCCCCTATGGGGAGCCACTCAGTTCCTTTGGCTTAGGTGGGACTGATCACCACTCCTAGGGGGCAGCATATGATCTAAGTATAAGCCCCAAGCACATCATCATATTTCCCAGGCCACAGTTTTTCAGGAATGGTGTGGGAATCATTGAAGCCAATATGGCTGGTCAGCTTCTTTTTTTAATTTTAATTTTTTTTTTTTTTTTTTTTTTGAGACAAGGTCTCATTCTGTCACCCAAGCCGGAGTGCAGTGGCACAATCATAGCTTACCACAGCCTCAACCTACCAGGCTCAAGAAATCCTCCTACCTCAGCCTCCTGAGTAGCTGGGACTGCAGTACATGCCACCATGCCTGGCTACTTTTTAATTTTTTGTACGAGGTCCCACTATGTTGCCCAGGATGGTCTTGAGCTCCTGGGATCAAGCAATCCTCTCACCTCGGCCTCCCAAAGTGCTGGGATTAGAGGCATGAGACAAGTCAGCACCGGCAGTATCTGCAGTAGAGGTAGGAAGAGGCTATATACATTCTTCCACACATCCTCACTACCAAGGGGTATGTTACGATGAAAACATGTTACAGAACAAATGTTGAAGTCCTGCCAAAATTCCAGCCCAGAGAGCAGGGCCTGATACCCACTTCCAGGCCACATTAATGCTGACGTGGAGTAGCCAGTCCTCAACAGGTTGCCTCCTGGACTTCCTCCACTCACCTGGCCTGGGGCCTCCAGGACCTCCCCAGAGCCAAGGGCTTGCCAAAAGTCTCACTTTTTGCACAACTCTATGTTCCCTGCTGCGTGTGTTCTGCCTGGCGGGCTGGACTTCCCGCCAGCACCCACAGGCCCCCACCCAGTGTCTGCCCCACTTTAGAAGATGAGGCTTCTCTCCAGACCCACGTCCTCCAGTTTGCTCTGTGAACCCCAGTGAGCCTGCCCAAGCCTGCCTCCATATTCACAATGAGGAAGAATTTAATGAAAGAAAACCAATGTGCCAATCTCTAACACTGGAACAGAAATTCCAATAGGTGGTGAAGCTTGATCTTGCCCATAAATAGTGATTTGTTTCTTTGGCGCGGAGGATTGGAAGGACAAACTGTAAGCTCAGCTCCAACTCAGAGCTGGCTAAGGGGCTGGCAGACAGGTCAACTCTCTGACTCCAGGATGCACAGGAATGTTCTGGTCTCGAGTGCATGATGAAGTCAATTACCAGAAGTTTTTTAAATCCTCCAAAGTATCCACCTCCTTGTCCTAAACTATGCCTGGAAATTCAAATAAAACACTCTTAGTAAATTTCCTTCTTTTTCTGGCAATACTAGCTTTTACTGAAGGATGATGTAGCAGGAACAAAGCTCATTCTCAATATAACATATCACTTTATACTATCTACATCTTAATGTCAAACACAATAACCACTAGCATATAAATGCTATTCCTGATTTTTAAATAATCCCATTTAACTAAGCTAAATTTTAATAGATTCTATTTGAAAAGGAAGGATGGAGCTCAAATTCTTTAGCCATAAACATTCATTTTCCCTCATATTTATATTTACACACACACACACACTCTCACACATATATATCTCTCTGAAATAAGGTAACGTCAGGTGTGTAGTACTTTTAATAATGTAGTTCCAAAAAATCAAATCTAATAGTCCTTTGGATCATGAATTACTTTGTAAGATTCAGAAAAATACTCATTTTACTATGAGAGACAAAGGAAGAAAACAATGAGGTGATGTTGCTACCCCTATTGCAAGAAACAATGTCCCCCAACCTTGAAGCACCACTGATTTCAAATGAAAATGTTGTTTCTGTATTTTAAGGCTTTGCTCCTTACTTTAAAAAAAAATTAGGAAAATTTAAAACTTCATCTAAAGATGATCAAACTATTCAGCAATTATTTCCGCAATGGCTCATTTCTCTTAACACATAAACAAAACTAAAACTGAAGGAATTAAATGTGATAATGACATATCTCTCAAATCTCATGGAAAAAGTGGATGTTCAGTGGCATTAAAACACATCTCCCACCAGTAACTTTGCTCTGTGATTGCCACGGTGTAAGTCTCTCTTATTCAAACATCTGAAAATTGTTACCTCTGAGCATCTGCTGACATTCAATATTTGCTGCCAGTGTGTTATTTGCTAGGGACTTTCCTAGGCACAGGGGATACCAAGGTGATCCTCTGAGAGCTAAAAATCAGTGTATCAACGGGCGTTAAGTAGAAGGAGCAAGGAGGGGTCTGATGTTGATCTTCGCGTCTGATGTTTATCTTGGGTGCACCATTTGTTTCCAAATTCTAGCAAGTTGTCCATCAGTCTGTACTATTTACCCTAGAGTGAACTGTAGACACATGGTTCATCCATAATCAGTCCTTAGCTCCATCCACATTTATTTTACTGTCATGCAACTTGCTCCAGAGTAGGAGGCCTCTTCCTACTCCAAGTGTTAGAAAATACAGATGAACTTTACCATTCTGCAAAGCATAAAGGGATTGAGAGCCTGTTGAAAGCAGGGACAGTATCACTCTACTTGGTGTCCTGTATCCACATTGGGCCTCAGTGGGTATACTGTAAATGTTTGTAAAAAAAAAAAAAAAAAAAAAAAAAAAGATTGAATGAATAAAAAAAAATATTTTAATGATCCAATTTAAAAAAATCATCTTAGTATTATAAACAACATTCAGGGGAATACCAACTGAGTTTCCATTCTGCAGAAGGGTAAAGCAATAGAGGAAAAAAGATTAAACGAGCAAATCTCTAGCCGATGTAACTGGGAAACAAAAGTAAACAGGGCTCATCTCTAACTCCTGAGCACAAGCTTTGGCTGTTGTATAGAATTTTCATATGCATTGCCTGCATCTTACACAAGTATTTAAAAGCATTCCCTAATCTGCTCCTCTTTAGTTTTAGCTGTATTCTCATAAGGTTTTCTGATATAATCAAGAAAAAAAATCACCACCCTAATAGTGCTTTGATTATTTTACAGTACAATTATTTTGAGAGGATGGAACCTTCTGAGTACATTCCTATAACAACCTCAAGGCAAAAATACAGTTCTACTGCTTTCGACATAAATGCATATATTGGAATACTCTGGCACCAACAATAGGATCAAATGATAGAACTCTTCCTTCAGAAAGCCTGTAAGAAGCCTTTATCCTCACCCCTGAGGGGCTTTTGCACACATCTGTTTCAGCTCAGACCCCTAGAGATATCTAAAATCTAATTAACCAATTAATTTGCAAATATATTCTAATATATGCAAGGCAGATTTTCTTGGGTGTTAAATTATGTGACACTGAACCATATACAGTACACAAGAGTGGGACCTCACTGAAATACCACAAGTTACCCCAATGCAAGAACGGCTAGGTGGGCTCTGGTCCACAAGCACTTCTATCCGCTAATGAGAAAATGAGTTACCACTGTCAGGTTAGGTAGTGTGTGCTTTGGTAAGGACCGCTAAAGGCATTGGTGAGACGGAGGGGTCATCAGGCACTCTGAGTCTTGTCTTCTAAAACTGCTTCACAGTATCCCCTAAGGTAGGGCTGGGGTGGGCACAGTTGCCTATGGCCGAGGAATTCGAGAAAAAATAAGCCAGCTCAGTGGCTCATGGCTGTAATCCTAACACTGTGGGAGGCTGAGGCAAGAGGATCACTGGAGTCCAGAAGTTTGAGATCAGCCTAGGCAACACAGCAAGACCTTGTCTCTGCTAAAAATAAAAAATAATAATTAGCTGCATGGGGTGGTGTGTACCTGTAGTCCCAGCTACTTGGGAGGTTGGGGTGGAAGGATCTCTTGGACTCAGTAGATAGAGGCTACAGTGAGCTATATCACACCACTACACTGCAGCCTGGGCAACAGAGTGAGACCCTGTTTCGAAAGAAAGAAAGAAAAGAAGGAAAAGGAAGAAAGGGAGGGAGGGAAAGAAAAAATAAGAGGCTGATATGTATTTCACTTAGTCTGTTTTCCTAGGGTGGATGAAGGGAAGTTTAAGTTATGGGAAGAGTATGCTCTATCATACTGGGAATTACTAACTGCTATTATTAATTTGCATGCAGAACTCTGTTCTTTAAGAAAGCAGCCACAGCAGGTAACATTGTTTACTCAGACAATCAAGTTGTAATTTACTGAACTTGTGGATTAAAAAAAAAAAAGGATGTTCTTAATTGCTACATTCCAATACTTTATCCAGCTCAATGACTATATAGCTACAGATAAGAACTGAGAATAACACTATCAAATGTTAGGGGGATTACCTAATTTACAAAATGAAGAGTATCTCAATGCACAGTGTGTTGTTACCTAAAAATACGGAATGTGGATTTTAATATGTTTCTGATAACATTGTGGATAGCTGCTAATTGTGCAGCATTAAAGCAAAGCTGATTTTGTTGTTTATCTTTTATTCAAAAGACAAATTATTATTTTTATTATTCACAAAATGGAAAAGAAAGAAATGGCAATATTATACAATGTGTTTTGGTATCTTATTTCTATAATGTGAATTTTTCTACTATTCGATCAATTTCAAAGATCTCCAAACACATATAAATCAAATACTGAAGCAGAGAAGAAAAAAGGAAGAAAGAAAGAAAGAAAGAAAGAAAGAAAGAAAGAAAGAAGAGAAGAAAAAAGGAAGAAAGAAAGAAAGAAAGAAAGAAAGAAAGAAAGAAAGAAAGAAAGAAAGAAAGAAGGAAAGAAAATAAAGAAATGCATGTTCAGTTTAGGGCTGAGGAAGCCAAGATGGGATTTTACATAATAAATAGATTCTAATTTTCTTCAAGGGTTAGGGAGAAGTTAAAGAGAAAGTGTGTTAGTATTTGCTATGGTCTGAATGTGTGTCTCCTACAAATTTCATATGTTGAAATTCTAACCCAAAGAGTGATGGGATGATGATGTGGAGCTTTTGGGAAGTGATTAGGTCAAGAGGGTGGAAATCTTTTTTATAAAAGAAACTGCAGAACAATTTCTCACCATCTTAGCCACATGAGATACGATGACAAGCCCACAGTTTGCAACCTGAGAGAGGGCCCTCACCAGAAGCTGACCATGTTAGCACCCTGATCTCAGACTCCGAGTCTCCACAACTGTGAAAAGTAAATTTCTATTGTTCACTAGCAGCCCAAATAGACTGAGTTCTTACAGTTAAAACTTGGATTGGTCAATTCATAATAGTTGCCTAAAAGGGTAATCTATACATGCAAACTTCTTTCTGACAACAAAACTACAATTTCCCATGAAGTTGAGAGGCATTAAGAAAATGGAGAAAATGCACACGTATGGTTAAGACCAACGTTGTCCTTTTTTTGAGACAGGGTATCGCTTTGTCAACCAGGCCAGAGTGCAGGAATGTGATCTCAGTTGACTACAACCTCTGCCTCCCGGGTTCAAGTGACTCTTGTGCCTCAGCCTCCCGAGTAGCTAGGATTACAGGCGCCCACTACCACGCCTGGGTAATTTTTGTATGTTTAGTAGAGACAGAGTTTCGCCACGTTGGCCAGGCTGGTCTTGAAATCCTGGCCTTACGTGATCTGCCCGCCTTGGACTCCCAAAGTGTTGGGATTACAGGCATGAGTCACTGCATCCAGTCTCACTTTTAAGGAGAGAGTTGGAAGTGGCATCTGAAGATATGTATCCCAATAGGATTGGGGTGATTTTCAACATTCATATAAAAAACGAGTTTATCAACACTCAACCACGATTTATTTGGTATTTTTGGTTTGTTTGTTTGAAATGCCACCCAAACATAACATATGGCTATCTTCATCCATTGGAAAAGACAAGTAATGTGGTAAATATGCTACAAAGTGGCCCAGGAGAATTTCTTAGGTATCTCCTTTGACTAACATCCTTTAATCCTTTTCACTCTTGTTAGCCTCAGCATTAGTTTAGGTGCAAAACAGCTGGTGAGTAAATTTGAGTATAATGAGCCAGTCCAATTCATTCTAACAATGAGAAATTCCTAATTTTAAATAGTCATTTCTTTTTAACATAGAAATGAACAGGGGGGTACAAAAAGGCTTTGGTAGATTATGTCATAATGCATAATTATGAATATATATTGTCAAGTTGCATGACAATTTAGATCTTTAGTGTTTTTTCCATTATATTTTTTTAAAAGGAACAATCCTGGCTGGATATGGTGGCTATAATCCCAGCACTTCGGGGAGGCTGAGGCAGGCAGATCACCTGAGGTCAGGAGTTCGAGACCAGCCTGGCCAACATGGTGAAACCCAGTCTCCACTAAAAATACAAAAATTAGCTGGGTGTGTTAGCACATGCCTGTAATCCCAGCTACTTGGGAGGCTGAGGCAGAAGAATCACTTGAACCTGGCAGGTGGAGGTTGCAGTGAGATGAGATTGCACCACTGTACTCTAGCCTGGGCAACAGAGTGAGACTCCGTCTGAAAAAAAAAAAAAGAAAGAAAAATCCTTCCTCTTTTTCCTCATTTATCCCGGGTAATTTGATAGATGAGCTATCATATAGTCCCCTCAATTGATCTACTCTGTTACTCATATGCCCATAAAAATCTAGGCAGCATACTACTGACAATATGAGCTTCAGAAAGTCTTTCATCCAAATGGATTCCAATACCAACGATAGAAGAAACTAGTAAATATATTCCTTTTCCATCTTCTTTAGTGTCAAAGCACAGATACAGGTGACTGCATCTTAAACACTGCCCAGTTTTCAGCACTGTTTCATTTCCTGAATTCCTTCTTCTAACTGTCCATTAGCGGTTTTGACAGTTGTGTTAGCTAGATAGTCCCCTTTCTACATATATAAGGTGCAAAAATAAAAGATTTAAACTGCAGCTTGAAGGAGCAAAGTATTGTTATGTTGGTCAGGTTTTCTATGAATGAGATGTTAAAAAACAGTGGCAATAGAAATATTGGTACTCTTCTCTGTGAGTTGATATGAAGGCTGGAAATCACCTGCCTAAGATGATCATTTCAAGGTAGGCGATGGGACTGGGAGCACTGGCTCATGCCTGTAATCCCAGCACTTTGAGGGGCTGAGGTCAGGAGTACAAGACCAGCCTAGCCAACATGGTGAAACCCCATCTCTACTAAAAATATCAAAAGAAAATTAGCCAGGCATGGTGGCGTGCCCTTGTAATCCCAGTTACTCGGGAGGCCAAGGCAGGAGGATTGCTTGAACCTGGGAGGTGGAGGTTGCAGTGAGCTGAGATCGCACCACTGCACTACAGCCGGGGTTACAGAGTGAGACCACATCTCTAAATAAATAAATAAATAAATAAATAAATAAATAAATAGGAGATGGCAAAGAAGTCTTAGCATTTGCCCCTTCTAGCCTCTTGTTTCTAAAATAACAGGTGTAATTTCAGAGCCCCCAGTTGCTAATTCCACATGCAAAACTGTTTTAGGCTATCCTCCCAATGTATTCTAGAGACTTTTCAGGGTCAATTTTTATTTGCTAGATTTCCATGATATTCAAGTTTCTAAGTAAGCAAAATTATCAGTTGCCAAGTACCATCTTTGGGGGAGAGGAGTTGAGGGAAGGAGAAAAAAAGGAAAGAGAAGAATACAAAGAAAAGCTGAAAAAACACAGATCAGGACCCAAGATTCTGGGTTTCCAGATCAGCAGATGCCCATGGGGCCCTTTTCCCCATGCAAGCAGTGGGCAGTGACTGTGGGTGCTTACTGCAGTGGGTAGAACCAAGTTCTACATTCAAACCTTCCAGGCAGGAAAGAGGGCAACTGGCTAGTGAAAAGAGAAATGCTGAAGACTGAAAGCTGAACTGAAGCTTTCTTTAGAAACTAAAGAACACAAATTAATTCATGCAACAAATATTCTGAGCACCTATTGGTGCCAGAAACTATAAGAGATGCCCACTGTGTAGAGATAAATAATATTTAGGTCTTGGCCTAGGGGCACTGAGAATCTAATAGTCTAACCATTAATCAAACAGCAACAATACAGGCTGATAAATACTCTATGTGGAAGTGTATTCAGAGTGTATCAGGGTGTACTGGGACAGAGAAACATCTAACTCACGAGGAATGTATCCAGAGGAAAAGACACTTGAAATGAATTTTAAACGACAGGACTTAAGAGGAACAAGGAGTACTTGTGTCAAAAGGGAGAATGCAAAAGAACACACCATATTTGAGAACTTTGCAACAGAAAAGGCAGAAACACAGAGCAATATATTTCAGAAACACCCAAATTTATTTTAAAACATACTAGACTGAAGACCCAGAGAGTAAGGATGGATGCTTATAAAACTGCTTTTTAAAAATGTTCCACATATGTGGTCCAATGGGAATTTTAAGAAATGCATTCCATTCCTTGTCGATAAAATAGAATTTGGGTTATTTGCTATTTTTAAAAAAGAATTTTCTACCTGCTAGAATTAAGGACATAGGATAAAGTAAATAACAACAACAACAACAATAATAATAATAATAAATGGGAGATGTGGGGCATGGCATAGCATCTATTTGTAAAAGATCTTAACATTTTGTGTTGTCTCTCTGAGTCTTTTTTCCCGATAAGGTACCTATCAGGCAGGAAAGTACTGAAGACTGACACAAAATTAAACAATTGCTAGTCACTAGTGATTGGAGATTCGTTTGTTTACCATTCATTCTTCCACAAATATTTACGGAGCACATATTAAGTCGGAGGCATTTTTCTAAGGTATTAGAATTACAACAGTAAACAACAACAAACTTGTAAAGGAATGTCACAACTAAGCATTCGTAGACATTTCAGCTCCCAGGCTGTGGGAAAAAGGATGACATTAAAATAAAAAAAGATATGGCCAGCCAGGAACCCACTTTTCTAATAGAGAACCCCTGGATGTGCCTCAAAGCTCACCGAGGCTCTGCTCATGTCAGAGAGGCGTGATTAAACCAGCCCTAATGACTGAGTACCTTGAAGACTCTGGATGTCAATGACAGAGTATCTTTTGCACGCTGCTGTCCTTTTAGTCAGTTCACCTTTACCCAGTGCAGACTTGAATGTTTGCGAAACCCGGAGGCCGGTGCAACTGAAATGGTCAGGCCTTCCCTAGCCTCATAAGAGAAGGTCGCCAAATTAATGAGGAACCAGATGTGGGCTCTTCATAGTTGGAGTCACCACCCCAAAAAAAGCTCCAGGCAGGAGAAGGGAAGTAAGCAATGGTCAACCCAATAGGAAACCTTCACAGGGAGTGGAGAACACTTGTTGGCCAGATTCTGTAACACTGAGACTTGTTGTCTCCACTGTAGCACAACTACAGCCAAGCTGGGGTGAGAAAAAATAATTAGGTCCCAAATCTGCATTAAAACATTTTTGCAGGATTTTGTTCTTGAAGTGGAAAACTGTTCCCACAAGGTCTATTTTTAACCATTTTATTTTAAAGAGATCAGAAAACCACTTCATGTTGAAATTTCTCAGTGGGAAATTTTACAGTAATGCTACTTAAATCCAACCTAATGATGACAAAGCAGAGGAAATGAGTGAATGGGCTAAGTCTATGGAAATATAGCAGCCCCTCCCGCTCAAATCAGTGTCATGGCTCAGAGAGGCCATGAGTACAATATGGTGGTATACGCTTCCTTTCTGACCCAATTCAAAAGTCAAGCAGAATCTCGAATTTTAGGAAAGTACTAGTATACAATCAACTTTTTCTGTTAAACAACAAGTTTTAATGTTTTTTTTCTCCCTAAAATGATGCAAAGACAATATTTCAAGTAATTGATGACACTTTGGTTATAATAAACTGAGGCTATGCCCCTTGGCGATTTAACTTGTGGTGTCAATTTATTTAGAGAAATAAATATTTGGTTGGGTGTGGTGGCTCAAACCTATAATCTCAGCACTTCAGGAGGCCGAGGTGGGCGGATCGCTTGAGGGCAGGAGTTCGAGACCAGCCTGGCCAACATGGTGAAACCCCATCTCTACTAAAAGTACAAAAATTAACCAGGCATGGTGGTGGGTGGCTGTAGTCTCAACTACTAGGCAGGCTGATGCAAGAGGATCACTTGAGCCCGGGAGGTGGAGTTTATAGTGAATAGAGATCACGCCATTTCACTCCAGCTTGGACGACAGAGTGTGAGACTCCATCTCTAAATAAATAAACAAATATATATTCAACCTACTATCCAGAGTTAGATTTTCTATTAGAGGCAGAAAAAGGAATGTGATTATCCTGAGTATACACTTCACTAAAATCAAATCAAAGGGAAAACTCATTGAAAATAAATGACATAGCACATTCATCGACCACATATTCGTTGGGCATCTACTGCGTGCCAGGCACTTGAGATACACCATCAAGAACAAACCTCTGCCTTCATGGAGCTGTTATTTTATCATTAAACACACAAACCATGTTGTAGAAATTAGATGACCTGGCATAAGGATGGCCAAGTTGCTTGTGATTCAGCTTAAAATCTCTCAAAGGGCTGAAGTAAGGAGCATTAAAGAAGCAGAAGGATTTCTAGAACAACCAACCTCTGCAGATAAGAATATCCAGTGCTGTAAATGCAACTGCCTCAATGCCCTTTCTTATTCTCATAATGACACAAGTCCAGATTTAGAATCTTCCAATGATTCCATTCTAGAACCTGAGAACTATAAACAGGCACAACAGAATGATGAGGATGTCATGCCAGTGGGCTATGTTGCAGTAACAAATGACCCCATCATTTCAATGGCTTTCAACAACACGTCCGTTGAGGGTTGGCTGTGGGCTATGCTCCACATCTTCATAATGAGACCCATGCTATAGAGCACCTGGCCTCTGAGACATTACTGTTTTCATGGCAGAAGGAACCGTGAAAGTGGTGAAGCCATAAAAGGAACCTTAAAGCTTTTCCTCCTAGGTGGCACAGGTGACTTGAGATCTCATTTCATTGGCCAAAGCAGATAACACAGCTAGAGGTCAACAGCTCAAGAATATATCATCCTACAGGCAGCAATAGCAAACAAAACACTCAATGATGGATAGGTTGTAGCACTTATCAGAGTGCAGCTGACTACCAAAAAAGATGTTGAAAATATTTCTAACCCTTCCATTTTCCCAGACATGTGATTACTATTAAATTGTGAGTGGATCTTCTGAAGGGAAATGACTCCCTTTCATGTCATAATTTCTCCCCAGACCAGCAGCACACAGGATGTAAAGTGAAACAAAAACAGAGCCTGGAGAAGTTAGAGAAAACTAATTTTTCTTTCTGTGGTTAGATGTCAAACAATTCATTTTCCCCTCAATCATTCCTTTCCACATGAAAAAGAAAGAAAGAAAGAAAGGAACTCAAGAAAGTACAGTGTGGAAGACTACATTCTATATTTTATTTTGCAGCTAGTAAATTCTTCCTGAGATCCATATGGTACTTTACATGGGCAGGGGGGAGGAGACTGGCTATGGTGACACTAAGCTCTTGAATTTTTGTTATGCATTAATTAAATGAAATTAGAATACAGGAAAGACATACCTTAGCAATTGGAATGGGCATCACTGGCCTTTGTTTCCAAAGTGTGACCAAGCAAGTACAAGAACATGCACAATCCAGAGATAAGGAGTATTTTATGCATTTTCCCCAAAAAACACAAAAGAGAACTAGAAATAGTTCAGATCAGTCTCTGGTCACCCCTAAAAAGATGTGGTCCTAAAATAGATTTGAGTTGGTATTATTTCAGCCACTTTGAAAACAGATAGCCTACCACTTATGATTCAAAATCCATACACCATATAAGGTGTGCTTTGGATGAGTCTTTCAACTTTTGTACATGTTTAAACATTTATGTTAATTTATAAATAAAATATTAGGGGAAAATAGTGAGTAAACCTGGACCTTCAGTAAGCCTGAAAATAATGAGTTAGCCTTTGAACCCCAGGAGCAATAATTCTCTAAGAAAATCATGAATGAAATTCCCTTATCACGTGGGAATTTTTGACAACCTCTATAACCTAAACAATAAATACCATTCTACTAGCAAGTTTGGTCCCAGGCATGTATTCAGCCATTCATCCAAAGAGCATTTTAAGTTACAACATGTATGCAGAACTCTGCTTACCAGTTCTAGACTGATTTGCTTCAAGCAACATGCCAAGCTACCAAATCAACAAATGGTCAATTCACCATAGGCAGCATGCTGAATGACCAATTTTCTGAATTCACCAGGTTTATGAACTTGTTCCTTTCAATTATTTATGGAGTTTACAGTAATTTGTATATAATGGGATGAAGTGTTCTTAAAATTGTTAGGAGATTTCTGAAGTTCATGACAGGTTTTCCTACTGCCTTCATAGTATTAAAGGAATGGTCAACTCATCAAAATATAAAGATGATTTTGTTTTCTTATGAATGTTTAAAATCTAGAAAAATGTATCCATAATTGGTAACCACTGAGTCACCAGAAAGTTCTAAAATATATATCACTTTTTTGGACTTTTTTTTTTTTTTTGAGACAGAGTGTTGCTCTGTCACCCAGGCTGGAGTGCAGTGGTGCAATCTCGGTTCACTGCAACCTCCGCCTCCCAGGTTCAAGCAATTCTCCTGCCTCAGCCTCCCCGAGTAGGTGGGACTACAGGTGCATGCCACCACACTCAGCTAATTTTTGTATTTTTAGAAGAGATGGGGTTTTACCATATTGGTCAGGCTGGTCTTGAACTCTGGATCTCAGGCCATCCACCCACCTCCACTTCCCAAAGTGCTGGGATTACAGATGTGAGCCACCGCACCCGGCCTGTTTTGACTCTTTTATGAGCTCTTTTGTTTGCTGGGTTTATTAAACTTTTAACCTTTTTAGGATTTGTTTTTTACCTTATGCATCTTTGAACAGTTTTGCATTACTCTTGTTTTGGATTAGGTGTAGTATTTAGGAACGTATCTTCCTTATACAATAAAGTCACCTAGTAGAAATCAAGTGCAGGTAACTGGAACGTATGCTCAACAAGGACAAGTTATGGTCTAGTTCAGAGGTGGTAAACTATTGTTCATGCATTGCCTGTTTTCATAAATCTTTTTTTAAAAAAAAAAAAACACAGCTTGCACTTGTTTCACGTACTTCTGTGGCTACTACTGCACAAAAAGAAAAAAAATGTCACCGTTTAATGATTGCAATAGAAATGGTGAGGCCTACAAAGTCTAATGTATTTACTATCTAGCACTTCAAAAAAAAGAATATTTGAGATCAGGGATCTATTTTATTACAGTATCCACAGCTCCTGGAGAAATGCCTGACTCATTTAGGAGGGCTACATAAATACTAGTTGAATGAATGAATAAATGAGCCCTGGTTTTTAACAAATGGCTGTCCCACATTCATCAGTCATTTCAATGCTCACTGTCTTGTAACTCATGAGAGGTGCTGGTTCTTCCTAGTGACACACAAATTAGGCAATTTGAGTCAACGGGTAAAGCAAACCACCTCTGTGGTTCCAGGACTAAGGCCAATTGTAATGCAGACGATTGGTTTGTAACAATGTAAAAACCAACTCACATTTCTGCAAAGACTATATTGGGAAACTCCAAACACAACTAAGCTGGCTGGTCTGTAAAAACTCAAGTCACTGTTTGTCCCTAAAAAGAAAAGAAAATGTAGGTTGGCCAATCCTTCTTCCTTCTTCTGAAGGTTGGCAGTGATTTTGTGGTCGAAGTGATGAGCTACCCTGAAAAGTCAGAAGGAAACCACAAAACCCACGCCCATTGGGCCTCCTAAGCTACAATTGCTGCTGCACACAGCAGAAATATTTATATTCTACCAGAGATCCCCCAGGACTATCCTGGATAGAGTAGCTTCTGCAACATTATTCTGATGGGAAATACTATGAAAAAGTCAAGTGGGAATTTTCTGCCATGTAACACTTGTAAAGGAACCTGTAACCAGACAAAACCAAGTGAGCTAGAATTTTGTTGTTGTTAATTTAATTTATTTAATTAGACAGGTTCTCACTCTGTCACCCAGACTGGAGTGCAGTGGCCTGATCTCAGCTCACTGCAGCCTCCGCCGCCCAGGTTCAAGCAATTCTCCCACCTCAGCCTCTTGAGTAGCTGAGACTACAGGCATGCGCAACCATGCCCAGTTAATTTTTTGTATTTTTTGGTAGAGAAAGGGTTTTACCACGTTGGCCAGGCTGGTCTTGAACTGCTGACCTCAGGTGATCTGCCCACCTAGGCCTCCCAAAGTGCTGGGATTACAGGTGTGAGCCACCATGTCCAGCTTGTTTAGTTAATTTTAAATGGCAAGTGGCAGGATGGTTGATTGGTTGGTTGAGAGGTATCTAGCAGTCCTACTTTAATTTCCTCTTGCCTGTTAATGACACTATGATTAAGGCTCCTCTCCTCCCCATCCCCATACTAATTCCTAATAAGTCTCAGTAAAATTCCCCAGGGTAGAACAAGGACACAAATCATTACTATGAAGCTGAAGGGTTACCCTAAGTCAACTCATTTTCTCCAAAGGAGGAACACTACATCAGTCCTTGGTGCCTATCACTGTTTTCAGTATTCTGGGTATAAAAATATGACATGGCAGCCAGGCACAGTGGCTCATGCCCGTAATCCCAGCACTTTGGGAGGCTGAGGCAGGTGGATCACTTGAGGACAGGAGTCCGAGACCAGACCGGCCAATATGGTGAAACCCTGTCTCTACTAAAAATACAAAAAGTAGCCAGGCGTGGTGGTGGGCGCCTGTAATCCCAGCTCCTCGGGAGGCTGAGGCAGGAGGATGGCTTGAACTGGGGAGGCAGAGGTTACAGCGAGCCGAGATCATGCCACTGCACCCCAGCCTGGGTGACAGAGTTAGACTCTGTCTCAAAAAAAAAAAAGAAAAGAAAAGAAAAGAAAAAAAGAAAACAAAAAAAGAAAAAAAAGATATGGCATCACACTTTTGTTCAAGGAGAATTTGTTGTCTAGGAGAAAGAAAGGCCTACTACGCCCATGTAATATCAAGGCTGAAAAAAAATGAAAGAAAGTATGTTCGAATACTAATGCATACTCAATATTCAGTGAAGGGTTCTAAGCCAGTTAGCACACCCCAGAGGTATAAGTCTTGTCTGACATCACCAATAAATAAGAGGGTTCACTTATGTGATTTGAATTTTTCTTTTAAGTACTGGAACATTTAAAACTAGTCCTGGGCACCCAGCCTTTGAAGAGGAAAAAGTCCACTTTTAAGGTTCCATTTGTTTGACATCATCCCCTGGTCAACTTCTTGTAAAACTTCTTTGGCCTCTACACTGCAATTCTTGAGATTACAACTTATTTCCAAGTAATTTCAGGAACCATCCAACAAGGCTTATCCTTATTGCCCCGGATGGTACTGCCAGGAAAAGCACCAATAAAAGCTCATCAAAATCATCACAGCTATGAAACAGCCACAGACAATTCCAAAAGGCTGGGACTAATCCTTGAGTTCACTCAGTCTCTCTCCTAAAGGCACATCTGTTGATAATTCTTTTCTCTCTTGGCTTTCTAAGATTCCTCGGTACCTTCATAGCCAGCAAACAGACAAACCCAAACTAGAGCTAATGTCAGCAAAGTCCACTAGCAAAGCAATCCTTGCAACGAAGTGCACCTGGAGAGGCCTTTGGAGGGGTAGGGAGCTATGCAAGCAGCTTTGTGTGGCTGTCTTTTCAGAAACCACAGATCAGCTGGAGCTCAGAGCAGGCAGCCGTCTAACAGCATTAGCAGGTAAACTGCAGTCAGACTTGAATGTACATTTTAAAGATTTGAATTACACAGTGTAGTTCTTCTGTAAGAAGACTTCAAAGTTTTCGTGCCAGAAAGGTGCAAAGTGACTTCTGCCTTCACATTTGTGAGCTTTTCACCCTCTCAACCAGCTTATGAGAGTCACTTGGGGATTTGGAGAGAGTTGGAGGGAAGAAGGAAATCTTTTCTCTTTGTGTCTTCAAAGCGACTCAGGAGATTCTGCTTATGTAAGTAGAGGTTAATAAGTGACTTTAATTGAAAAATGGCCATATACTTGAAACAAGATTTTGCTCTGAAAATTCCTTCAATCTGTTTAAGCATGAAAAGAAGAAAACTAAATATTATCATACCTTCCTCTCCTTTCTCCACCCCATTCCTTGGCATCTGCTACTCCATCCCAGACAGCAGGAAAACAAGGAAGAGTCTTCCATTCCCAAAAGCCCCAAAGAAAATGAAGGGGAAAGCAACTGGCAAATATCCCTTTAGTGTCATTGCTTGGTAAAGAGTAGAAATCTGTGACAAGTCAAGTCTACCTTCAGGGTGTCCAGCTGTTAAAGTCTGCAGCCACTTGGAGGTGATGGAGGTAAGTAAGCTTTTTCTTAGATGCAGTCATTAGTGCCAAATGTAGAAGGTGGACAGACGGCTTCATATCACCCAAGGATAAACAGTCACTGATTACAGTAAACACACACAGCAAATGCATATCAAACACATCCTGCTTCAAATT
This sequence comes from Rhinopithecus bieti, assembly GCF_001698545.2. Lineage (NCBI taxonomy): Eukaryota > Metazoa > Chordata > Mammalia > Primates > Cercopithecidae > Rhinopithecus > Rhinopithecus bieti. Next base: position 1,574,381 of record NW_016803416.1, read on the forward strand.
ATCATTGTATTATCATTAGTGTGCAACAGTCTCTATACTTTTCTTAACAGCGTGCTAGAAAACACCCCCTGCCCCTCAAATTCTCTTCTATTCTGTCCATTGCACTGAAATGAAACTGTGTGAATCCCACTAACACTTAAATATCCACCTGCTGTGCTGCTTTATTAAACAAGCACTTAGGAGAGTGGTTTGTTGGGGAAGGGGTGGGTATAGCACCCGGCTACATGCTGCATGATGAATGAAAAAGGAACTTGCCATCACATCCCTTCTTCTCTCCAGCTTTCTGTAACGGCAACCTGGCTCAATTTTCCTTGATTAGCACAAGGAGTGCTAATCAGCTTTAGTTTAAATGGATCGAAATACAACATAAAAGTGGTTTTCTAGTTAATACAGTCCTGCTGATTTTTTCCCCTGAGTGCAGCATTAGAGATGAATCTAAAAACACAGCTACAAATAGGTGTTTATTTTGAAAACATCCAAAACATCCAGCTACCATACACCGTTGAAGGTGAGAAAATGGTGTCAAGGTACAGCCTACCTATCAATATACTCTTCAAGATAAATAATTACTTATATAATAACTTCCTTCTAACTAATTTCAGGACAGAAAGTATTAGGTACTAAAGAATAAAGTAAATAAATCAACACTTATCTGAATGCATTCCTACCAAGTGCCATGCATACACGTGAAAGTGAATATTTTAAGTAAATATTAAAAGATGGGAACTTGCCTAGACATTTACATGTAAATTTAATAGCAAAATCAAATTGTCATATTAAGCCAATGTTCCTTAATATCTAAAGTCTAAAGTTGTTCTGGCAATATTAACTGTACTGGCAGGGGAGGAGAAGGAAATCCTAAAATAGATTTTTTTTTTTTTCCTGAAAATGGAAAGTAACAGACAAAAAAAAAAAAATCTAGAATGTCATCTTTGAGACACATTGATGAAGACACATATCAGTGCCTACTACAGGTACAGAATGGTAACATACCATTAGAGGAGGGGAAACCATTTCTTGGCTTAAAATGTGATACTGAAGTTCTTCAAGAGACTCCTACCAACTTGTTCCATCAAGACTTTTCTTCCTGTCCTGTCTCTGTATTTTTGATAGTCATTCACATATTCTGAGGAAATTTAGAGCTTCTCCCGAGTAGATATCTTATGAAAGAATTCATTCATGTTTTTGCTTCTCTCATATGTCACTGTAATCCACGTGTACACTTGGGGCCTTCCCAACTCCATTATCTCTGTAAAAGCCAGCATTTCTGTGGACTTCTCCACGGGACATTGTCCCTTTGACCTTTAATCAAGGGCTGGTAGGAGATCCTAGAGTATGGTGGAATGAGCTTAGAATTTTGAGACTATTGAACCTGGTTTCAAATACCAGTTAAAAGTTGCATGACTGTGTGCAAGCCAATTGTGTGACCTCTCCCTGAATCTCAGTTTTAAAATGTATACCATGGATCTAATAATAAACACTTCATGAATGAGATGGATATATTTACTAAATACCTGACATATAAAGATAAAAAAATAGCAACTGCAGTATATATAAAATTGTACCTTGTAAATGACCTGGCTTCAGAATAAAGTTTTTTTGTTTGTTTTGTTTTTTTGGCATTTCAGGAATTAAATCCTCTTTGATGCAGTACAAAATGGAAACCACCTTATACTGCACTGAATTCAGTCTCGTGGTGAATGCTATTCACTAGGGTTCCAGTGTTCTGTTAAGTTTCTTTCCATTCCAATGGGAGCTCTACTAGAAATACTACTACACAAGTGGCATGCCAGTCAATATGATTCCACAAATACTTGGTGCTACCTGCTATGTCCCCCAAATATAAATGAGCATAAATACTCCTATTTTCAAAGACAAAGCAGCTAGGTTGTTGACTTAGTAAATAGCTACTAAAACAAACTGCCACACTACTCAACTAATGTGACTGATGATTCTCCTGCAAGTTGGCTAAGCACCAAAATGTCAAATTCCAAAGAAAAGCTACACTTTAGAGATAAAAACTAGGTATTTACCCAGTCATCAGCCACCACTGGGCAAAACTCTGCAGAAACTCCTAGATCTCTGCCATCTGCCTGTTGGTCTTGTTCTATGCTCAAGGCAATTATGTCCATTCCCATTTGTCAATTTCAGAGTGGGTAGTTCCCACCTGCTATGAAGTGGTGCTTAAATGGGCAAAATTATTCAAGGGCTTCAATCTTCCTAGCTGGAAAACCCAAATAATATAGGACAGAGGTTAAAAGCTTAAGATTTTAAAAAAAGAAAAAAAGCTTAGAATCTGAAGTCAGATGGCCAGAGTTTGAATCCCATTTTTATGAGTTCCCAGCTATGTGACTTTTGGCAGGATAATTGATCTCTCTGTACGTTAACTATGCATCTAGATAACATGATTGAAATAGATCATAGTAAGCATGCCATTGATAATACAGCCTCTGTTTAACAGTTTGACCAAGAAAGCTTTCTTGTCACAAAATCTGATCACTGTTGTCTTTTCTTTGTAATATATAACAAATATTGTTATGCTTATGTTCTAGACCATACCTTAATTTTCTAAGATATCTATTGGCCAATTATTTTTTAGGTAGGTCTTTCAGAATAGTATTTATATGACTCTGAGATATTTCCTTCTCCTCGACTAAGGCAGGAGAAATTTTCCAAAAATATTTTGTAAGAACTTTGCATCAAGCAAAACATGTTTCCAGGAACATGTTCGATCCTTTTTTCTTTTGTTTTGAGACGGAATCTCACTCTGTCGCCAGGCTGGAGTGCAGTGGCGTGATCTCATTTCACTGCAACCTCTGCCTCCTGGGTTCAAGCGATTTTCCTGCCTCAGCCCCCCGAGTAGCTGGGACTACAGGTGCATGCCACCATGCCCAGCTAATTTTGTATTTTAGTAGAGAAAGGGTTTCACCATGTTGGCCAGGATGGTCTCGATCTCTTGACCTTGTGATCTGCCCACCTTGGCCTCCCAAAGTGCTGGGATTACAGGCGTGAGACAACGTGCCCGGCCCCCTTTCTTACTCTTTCTATTCAATTAGTTTATCTCTTTCTCATTGCTTATCTGACCTCTCTTTTTGATTAAATATCCATAATTTAAAGGATCATTATCAACAAACTGATAAAATACAATAAGACTATTATATTTAAATATAATGCCTCTTCTCAGGCCTGGCACGGTGGCTCACGCCTGCAATCCCAGCACTTTGGGAGGCCGAGGTGGGTGTATCACCTGAGCTTGGCAGTTTGAGACCTGCCTGACCAACATGGAGAAATCCCATCTCTACTAAAAATACAAAATTAGCTGGGTGTGATGGTGCATTCCTGTAAACCCAGCTACTCTGGAGGCTGAGGCAGGAGAATTGCTTGAACCTGAGAGGCGGAGGTTGCGATGAGCAGAAATTGCGCCATTGCACTGCAGTCTGGGCAATGAGAGTGAAACTCTATCTCAAAAAAAAATAATAATAATAAATAAACATAATGTCTCTTCTCAGACCACTTATTTTTAAGAACATAGTAAAAGCAAAAAGTCTGCAGACTTGCAGAACCCAGACAAACATAAGCAGTTCATAGAAATACACATAAAGTCATCTTCACAGAGGTTACCATTTTATGCTGTAATGAACCGTCTCAAGATTATGGTGATAATAAAAATAATAGATGATATAATAATAGATTAAATAAAACAATTACATTCATATAGATTCATGGTCCCTGTGGATGGAGAGAGCATGAGTTTCAGACCTTCAAAATTGGTTGCTTAACAGCTTGGGAAATCGGCTGAATAAACTAATATAATAGTTCTCATTCTGCAAAACCCCAAAGGCCATTGCCACATAGAGTCACACCACTATATATACATATATATATATGTATGTATGTATGTAAATATCCTAGAAAGGGCAAAAGGGCAACGTGGGTTAGTTAAGTGTTCTATAAACGGCCTAGAGAAACCTCAATGCTTGCTGGACACCCAGGAACCTAATCATTGTCTGATCTCAGATTTTAGCTAAATGCCCTTAAAACGTGACATCTAAGGAAGCCAGAGCTGATGTTTCTCTTTACAGTGGACTCTCTTGGGATTCCCTGTTTCTCTGCTTATCCAAGATCTGTTCGAGTTCCACCTCCTCCCCATTTGCCTTCCTTATTGTCTAACAGCCCCTGCTATTATCCTTTGTCTGAATTCTGCTAATACATGTTGTCATTTAGCACTTACCTTCTGCTGCCTTAACTATTATAGTAAGTAATGCTGCCTGTCTTCAAACCTCAGCCTGCTCATGCCTGTGCTCCTTCTGCTATTAATGACCCAATCTCTTTCCCTGAGGCGAAAAGCTAATCTGTTGATATTCCTATGGTCAACCAAGCACATTCCGAGCCCTGATGGTGGTTCACCAGGAGCTCCTGCAGCCATATAAGAAGAGGGTATAGAAAGTGTTATTTCCAAAGGAGAGGTCCTTCTCCATTCCTTTGCTATGAGATGGAATACAGTTGTGATAGCTGGAGCTGGGGCAGCTATCTTGGACTCCAGCATGGAAGATACGTGTTTAAAATAGTGGAGCAACAAAGCAGAAGGAGTCTGGGTCCCTGATGATCACGGAGCCTCCTTACAAGACCTGAGCTACCTAAATTCAGGTGAGTGAAAAATAAATTTCTATTTTGTTTGAGCCACTGTTTCCTTGAGTTTTCTGTCACTCCTAGCTATTTATTACCCTAACCCACACTGTAACTAATTCGAGTTTTTAAAATATACACTGTGAGTTAAAACACATTCAATACATTTAGCTCAGGGGCTCTCTCTGCTCTATAGCCTGCATTGGCGTTAGCATTTTTTATCTATAAGAACTAGACCATATTTTCCGTAAAGAGCTGGAGTTGTTTCTCATCTGATTTCATATCCTAGGGGACTTGTACAGAGCCTGGCTCAGGGGAGCCCAATAAGTCTTTGATGACTATAGAAGGATGTGTGTTTTACCTCCACAATTATATGCAAGTACCTAAAGGTCAGCAATTTTAGTCATCACCATGACTATACGCAGAAAAAGTGCTTCATATACCTGTTTTGATATTGCTGGCAGATTAGATGTGTTCATCCTACCTCTCTATCCTCAGAAAACAGTATCCAAAAATTATTTTGCATACAATTGCACTATATTATGGAAGGAAAGCAATGTGCCAAAGTTATAAAATCATCATGAGATCTAACTATATAGGAAAGTTCGAACATCTCCATTATTTCACTTTATAGCATATAATAACCATGCTATTTAATTACTCTGCCAACTCTGAAAAACCTATAGTTGGGTTCTGGCACACAATGTACAGTTTTGATATGAAAACATAATAATCACCCTGACAAAACCACTTAGAATAGCTTTCAGAAAATATATGATCAAAATGCATTAAAAATTTGTCCCCCTAAATTTACTATAAAATTTGCAATGTATTGCTTACATCAACATGCAATACATACTGTCTATGCTAGACAAAACAGTAAGAATAGTAACTTGTTTCAGTGGTTTCTGTGCTGACTTACATATAGCAGAGATTCACTAAATATTTTTTAACATATACCAAAAGTCTGCATGATTCAAAAAGTTATTTAAATAATATCAAAAGTTATTTACAAGTGGTAATGTAAAGTCTGGATCGTTCAATAGTAGTGGTCCTCAACCAGGAGCAATTTTGCTTCCCAAGAAACCGTTGGCAGCTTCCAGAGATATTTTCAGTTGTCACAGCTGGGGAATGGGTGGGTGCTTCTGGCATCTAGTGGATAGAGGCCAAGGATGCTGCTTAACACCCTACAATGCACAGAAGAGCCCCCATAACAAAGAATTTTCTGGCCCAATATGTCATTGTGGAGGTAAAACACACATCTTTCTATAGTCATCAAAGACTTATTGGGCTCCCCTGAGCCAGGCTCTGTACAAGTCCCCTAGGATATGAAATCAGATGAGAAACAACTCCAGCTCTTTACAGAAAATATGGTCTAGTTCTTATAGATAAAAAATGCTAACACCAATGCAGGCTATAGAGCAGAGAGAGCCCCTGAGCTAAATGTATTGAATGTGTTTTAACTCACAGTGTATATTTTAAAAACTCGAATTAGTTACAGTGTGGGTTAGGGTAATAAATAGCTAGGAGTGACAGAAAACTCAAGTGTTAAAGCTGAGAAACTCTGCTCTTACATTGGCTTGAAGCGATGCATATTAAACTCATAGTAGGCAGGGCAATGATGACTTTCCAAATGACATAGCAACTTGAGAGTTCAATAAAGATGAAGAGAGTTTGTAGTTGTCGACAATGACAGTATTCGTAACTTCTTAGCATAGGGAAGCAAAGAATAAACTGAGTATTCCCAGGTTCGGGTCTCTTGATCATTCAATTAATAACAACAGTCCTTCATTTCCACCAGTGAGGGTGAAGGTGTGAGCAAGTTCAAGGTAGCAGGTCCTCCAATATCTCATCCCATCTTATAAGATCTAAAGATTCTATAAAAGCACCCAACTTTTCTTTTTAGAGATTTTCTTTTCATTTCAATGCAGCCGCTACTACAATAACTATCATCGTTAGCTTGAAAGAGAACCAGACATAATGGAGGGCAATTATTTTCTCCTCTTTTACCCATAGCTCTCCTTCCTCCAAAATATTCCCAGTGCCATGCTATACAACACACCCCCACCCTGTGACCAGGCCTGCAGGTCCTTCTGTTTCCTCAGACTCTACCAAGTTTCTCAGGGGATTTATGGTGACTGATTTAAATGCAATTTATTTGCCCACAAGGGCCAACCCAAGTAAAATAACTTCCATCAGCCCTATCTTTCCTGAGCTTTGTACACAAGAACACCAAAAGGCCTTTCTTTCTTTGGAAAATAAGTTCCTTTTCCTAATTGGAGTCAGTTTTGCTAATCAAGATTACAACGTGACTTTACAAGCAACGTTGAAGAAGGGAGCATTTATGCAGGTCAGTAGGGGTTTTCTTAAACATTTTGATTACAACTTTAACTGCTCTAAAACACATGTAAAACTCCTATCATTAAATTTAAGCAGCCTGATGATATGCCAAACAAGACTATGAGAATGGCAAATAAATTGCTGTAATCTGCCATACTGTCACTTACCCTGCTCTCGAGCAGCTGTAATTGACTAATAGGATAATAAGGTGGCAGTTTACAAATCTGAAAGCTATACTCTTTTGTTGGGAATGCCCTTGAGCGGGAAAAAAAGAAGGCTCTAAGTCAGCAAGACAGAGTGGGTGTGATCAAAATCATGGCCCTGGATTCAATATATGTAAATATACTTTTCCTATTAACTCAAAAGAAGTCACTGAACACTGTTGTCGGCAGGGGCAGCACCACTTGCTGTTGTGTTTATTGAACCTTTTTATCCCTCCTCACGTAAAAAATATTCAGAAGAGCTTTCCCCACTCTAAGGACCAAGGTTAAAGGCAGCATCCTAAGCAGAAGTGAGAGCAAGAAAAGTTTTCTTTTTCTTTGTCTCTTTTTTTTTTTTTTTTTTTGAGACACAGTCTCGCTCTGTCGCCTGGGCTGGAGTGCAGTGGCACGATCTCAACTCACTGCAACCTCTGCCTCCTGGGTTCAAGTGATTCTCTTGGTTTCAGCCTCCCGAGTAGCTGGGATTACAGGCACAGGTTGCCACACCCGGCTAATTTTTGTATTTTTAGTAGAGACCATGTTGGTCAGGCTGGTCTCGAACTCCTGACCTCATGATCCACCCACCTCGGCCTCCCAAAGTGCTGGGATTACAGGCATGAGCCACCACGCCCAGTCAAGAAAGGTATTCTTAGCACCAGTCCACTGATGGTAGAGGTTGGCTCCATCCTTCTGCTGACAGTGGTTTCTGTTTCCAGTTTAACCACCTCCTGAGCATTGAACACGCAGAGGAAGATTCCAACCACCCCAGAACTACACAGGCTACTGCTAAGTGTTGCTTAAGGATTTGTCAGCAAAGGCTCCAATGCATTCACCTAGGACAATGCCCAAAGTCAATGATCTCACAAGGATACATATGACATGAGGATTCTTGCCAGCAAAAGCCAGCTTGAATCTGGTAAGAAAACTGTTGCTACTACTTCTACTTCTACTACTACTACTGCTGCTACTTCTGCTGCTGCTGCTGTTTAGAGAATACTTGTCCACTGGGAGACTTTTGAGGAAGAAGAGGGTTGGGAGGTTGCATCAAATTACAGAACCTTGTATGTCACAGTGAGGAATATGGACAATACTGCGAGCGAGATGGAAAGCCACAGAGGATTTTGAGCAGAGGAGAGGTATGAGCTGACTTATCTTTTAAAAGGATTCCCCCAACCCAAATGTCCATCTGTGACAGACTGGATTAAGAAAATGTGGCACATATACACCATGGAATACTACGCAGCCATAAAAAAGGATGAGTTTGCATCCTTTGTAGGGACATGGATGCAGCTGGAAACCATCATTCTTAGCAAACTATCACAAGAACAGAAAACCAAACACCGCATGTTCTCACTCACAGGTGGGAACTGAACAATGAGAGCACTTGGACGCGGGAAGGGGAATATCACACACCGGGGCCGATCACGGGGGGCGGGAGGGGGGAGGGATTGCATTGGG
>NW_016803416.1:1583254-1609191 GCF_001698545.2 Rhinopithecus bieti
AGAAAACCAAACACCGCATGTTCTCACTCACAGGTGGGAACTGAACAATGAGATCACTTGGACTCGGGAAGGGGAATATCACACACCGGGGCCTATCACGGGGGGCGGGAGGGGGGAGGGATTGCATTGGGAGTTATACATGATATAAATGACGAATTGATGGGTGCTGACAAGTTGATGGGTGCAGCACACCAACATGGCACAAGTATACATATGTAACAAACCTGCACGTTATGCACATGTACCCTAGAACTTAAAATATGATAATTAAAAAAAAAAAAAAAAAAGGATTCCCCTGGTGGCTGCTGTGTGGAGAAGAGTTTGTAGTAGGGTCAAGGTGGGAAATGGAAGCAGGGAAGAGAGTGAGAGGCTACTGCCATGGTCTGGTGAGAGGTGACTGTGGCTTGCGTGGACCACAGAAGCAGCAGTGGAGGTGGTAAGAACCAGTTGAATGCTGGATACATCTTAGAGCTACAATAAAGAGGATGTGCAGATGAGTTGGCTGTATATGAGAGAAAGAAAAGAGTCAAGGACAACTATAAGGTTTCGGCCTCAGCAACTCAGAGAAAAGGCTCGCTTTTTACTAAGGGGGAAAACTGCAGAAGCAACATATTGGGGAGGGTGAAGAGAGAAATCAAGAACTTGGTTTTGAATGTTATTCCAAAATATCAGCATGATCTTCTACATTTAAAATTGTGTTCACTGTTTCATTTCTAAACATTCCTGACACAGTAGCTGACACATTACAGTACACATTATATACATTATATATGAATGTATAGGTATATGTGCGTGTACACCGAAGGCAAGAATGGCTTGATGGATGAATAAATGGTATACTCTTCTTTCTCTTTCCTTGAACTTATTTCTTTCAGAACAGAAATATCCATGATATGCCATGATCTTCCTCTTCCAAGTGAACTCTCTGCTAAGTAAATAACTAAAATATTCTAAGTACAATCAAGTAAACGGAAAAACATGTGCATTTTCCAATCTATCAACAGATGAGGCACTGAAAAGCCATTTGGACGGAAGCAAAGGTCTCCAAGAACAACCAAAGCCACACTGTTAATACCACAGGGTTGGATAAACCTGTTCCATGCCAAGGCCATATGGAAAGCTTACAGGGAGAATGGCACGAAGAAACAAAAGGCCTTTGGAAACCTCTGAGGATTGCTGGGTGAAAATGGAATTTGGGCAGTGAGGCAAGAAGGATCCAAGCTGACCTCTGTAGGGCACAGTAACATCAATTCAAGATATTTACACTCAAGCATGCTGCTAAACCCCTGTGATGCTGAACACTTGAGCCTGCCCCAATCCCTGGTGCCTTCCACCTCTTGCAGCCTGGACTAATCACGCTTTGAGCAAGTGAAACACTCGCCACTGTTGCTGTACTTCTGAATCATTGAGATGAAACAGTGACCAGTAACAAGACTCCCACCTTGATCAAATGAAATCAGGTTCCTCTAAGTCCTCAAGGCCTCGATCTTCCAAGTCCATCCTAGCCAGACCCGTATCACCTAGTTATAGCAAATGTCTTATTACTTCAGATTCTAAAGAATCCCCACCCTGGTTATCTCACCAAATTCATCATCTCTCACCATTCCCCAGATGATATCTGATCACCCTGGCCTGCCTTCAGCATGACTCCTGTTAGGTTTGTTTAACAAGAATCCTCCTTACTGCTGATGCTTTCTTTTAGGGCTCTCCACCCAGTGACCCCCAACCCTGCCTTTTGGCTACATATCCCCACTCGCTCAAGTGTGTTCAGAATTGGGCCCCTACTGCAATAGTTCCTGACTAAAATCTGTTTTTACTACTCTAATCACTGTCTGGCTCTGGTTTTTCTTTCTTTTCTTTTCCCTTTTCTTTTACTTTTGTTGTTATTGTTGTTGAGATGAGGTCTCACTATATTGTCCAGGCTGGTCTTGAACAACTGAGCTCAAGCGATCCTCCTGCCGCAGCCTCCTGAGTGGCTGGCATTACAGGTGTGTTTTTCTGTGAGACCAGCAGAGTAAATACCCCTTGGAATATTGCCCTCCATGCTGGTCCTGTTAGTGTTGTGTATGAGGCTGGTGTTTGGGCAGCAAGGGGGTTGATTATAGCACAAGGTTCCTGATCCCACCTCTACTTCACAATGCTGTTAAAATGAACAGAGTCAGTCCAAGGAGAAAACAATGAAAAAGACAGTCTTACTTGTACCTATATTCCTAGTATCACTTGCTCCCCCCAACACCACCCCCATCATCTCCCTGCCTTTAATTCCTTTTTAAGTAATCCAGGAGAAATATGTCCCTTTCGGGACTGAATTTAAAGTGACTATGAATTAGTTATGCCACATCCTTCCAGCCGCAACCAGGCCCTGTTTAAAAGCAGAGAATGGACGGTGTAAGTGCCTCTTCCCAAGACAGCCACCTCTGCCACTTGTAGTTAGAGAGGCTGCGAATGATCTGGACTGTGACAAATTAAATGTGTTATAGGCAACACACTCTAAATAAGGCCGCCTCCCTTCTCACAACGTCCAGTTTAATCCTGGCACCTCATTTGAGGAGGTGAGGGACAGCAAAAGGAAACGACTGGAAGTGATAAAGGAGCTAAAAATAAAGGTGGAAATGTGGAGATATGAGAGTTTCACTGAATACAAATAGGCTGATTAGATTAAGCATCAACTGGCAAATACAATGTCTATAAGCTTCTGGGTTTGCTGTATCAAATTGTCACAACCTCTGATGGGTAAACTAATAATCCACTGTCAATGTGATCATGATGTCATCTTAGATGACATGATCAAAATGGTTGTGAACCAGGGAAGGGTGTGAAGTTACAGTGAGTGATTTGATAACATCTGGCTTGCTTGGGCTCCACTCTAATAGGGTCTCTGTGGGGTTTACCTCTGATTTGGTAAAAGCATTCTACAATCCAAAAATATCAGGCATTGTCTATGGACATAAACCAGTCATGACCATAGGAATTATAAACAGGTTTCAATGCTTTAGTTGACAAATGCTGCAATAACTGCTACGCTTTATTGGGCACCTGTTCTGGCCAGGTATTATGCTAGGACAGAAAGAACGAAGACAATTGGACTGGCATGGTCAATGCAATTATAAAACATAGCAGGGCCGGTGGAGTTCACTCACAGCCAGAACCCTAAGTAATTTCAAGTACTCAAAAATCAAACAGTAAACAACTTCACGCAAGACTGAAGGGAAGTCATTAAGACCCATCCAGGTCTGAGTGTTATACGAAAATGTTACTGTCGTTAATTACCTTCCAATAATAATGCCAATTACAGAAAATAGTGAGAATGTTTACCCACCAAACTAATAGGGACTGGCATTTCAAAGTCTACCAGAATAACCTAGGCAACAAGAAATGTTCTGATTCTCCCATGTCTGGCTGCTTTGCTTTTTCTTCTTTCCTGCTGACCCACTTCAAAGGTTTCACACTGGAAACACTAATCATGTCCTCCTTTGCTGGAGTGAGTTACCCTCCTTTTTGCTTCCTGCCTAGTGCCTCGGTTCACATCCAAAGTAACGCTCATTACCTACACACTCAAACTTCCAGCAGCCCACATGCAGATCCCAGCACACAGATATATAATTCCACATTGGTCTACATGCTTTACAGATCACATGGGTTTCTGAAAGACAGATAAATGGGCGCTTGGGGAAAGCAGTAGTGTTGTAAAACATAAAGAAGGTCATGCATGTATATTTTACCTGGAACCTCAAAAGAATTGATAACATTTGTTGGATTTCATTTCTGCCTACACAGAAAACACATATTCCAAGGGTTTAAACTTGAAAACTTACATTCAGGCGCACATGCTTATGCCTGTCTATGCATGTGTGTGCATGTGTGCACACGCATGCACAAATCAAGAAGAGTTTCTATTTAAAGACAACTTGCACCAAAAAACCCAAATTACTTTCTAATGCAAATCATCATCTTTTGTATTTTATTATAAGGCTTCCTTTAGTATATTAATTTCTAAGCATCTTTAACACAAATCATCATATACATACAACTCTCTCTTTCAGATTCAGAGGAGTTAAAAATCAGCCAAAAAAGACAGTAAAAAACAATGAAGATAGGGGAGGGAGTGTATATGGAGCAAAAGGAGGAAGCCAGCTGGTTAGCTGGCCTTTTAAAAGGTATCAGGGAATTAGGCCGAAGGCCATTAATCCTACAGTTTTCACTCCTCTGCCAACTCTCACAGCTTACATTACCGAGCCATCAACCAGATTAAAAATGGGTTTCCATAAGGGTTTCTGCTTCCCCAGGAACCCTCCTCTTACCCTCCCCACCTGCCGCCCCTTCGCACAGCAGCAAAGTGAGATGCAAAAGAAAAATACTAAAATCAAACAAGACTTTAGGGATTTGGGGAGGTGGATGGAGAGCAGGTTCTTATCTAGGCTTTAGCACAATATTCCTTCTTCAAAGTCTTCTTAATTACATTGAGAGAAAGAACAAGCGACAAACTGAAGAGCTGCCTTCTAAGTTCAGTGCCCTTCAATGAAGGGTTCAGGTTCACAGGTTCTAGCCCTAAGGGAGAATGATAATCTGTGCTCAGCTCCTTGCCACCCAGGGTCCCAGCCCCCCAGCCTCTGCCTCCATGTTTCCCTTCACCCCTACTTGCTCAGCATCCTCCCTGCTCCAAGAGTGCCCCCACTTGCCAGCTATTCTGTACATGGAATTTCCCTGCTGGCCACCTACATTTTATTTTTCAAGTGGAAAGAATGCAAGGCTAAGGGCTGTGTTTCTAAGATCCCAAAGTCGCAGACAGTTAAGAACTAAATAATTCAACCAGAACTAGTTGTTCTGTCCATACTAGCTGCATGTGGCTTTATCCCCTGTAACCTAGAGCTTGTAGAAATGAGAAAATGAAACCATATCCAGCAGGGCACAGAGTGTGCACATTGTCCTTCTGAGTAGATTCAAAAGGAGCTGCTAGTGATGCATCAGATGGTGTGGCAGTCTTACCGCTAAGGGACAAGCTAAGGGCTGACTGCTCTCCCCCATGAGCGGAAGTGCCAAAGTGGGTTTATCTTTACTGCAGGTCTCCTGTGTGCCAGAATCTGTGCTAGGCACGGTTCCTGCATTACTTTAACAAACACTTGTAGCCCTCTGAAAGGTCATGTTGGCTAAGGACTTGAGCTCTGGATCTAAAGCAGGCCTTGCTTTCAATCTCAGATTCAGCACTTTCCAAGAGTGTCTTTGTAGCCCATTGCCTGGTTTTTTTTTCCTCTTTTTCTTTTTTCTTTTTTTTTTTTGAGACAGAGTCTCACTCTATCAACCCAGGCTGCAGTCCAATGGCCCGATCCCAGCTCACTTCAACCTCCGCCTCCCAGGTTCAAGCAATTCTCCTGCCTCAGTCTTCCAAGTAGCTGGGATTACAGGCACGCACAACCACACCCAGCTAATTTTGTATTTTTAGTAGAGACGAGGTTTCCAGTTTTCACCATGTTGCCAAGGCTGGTTTTGAACTCCTGGGCTCAAGTGATCTGCCCTCCTCGGCCTCCCAAAGTGGTGGGATTATAGGCGTGAGCCACTGCACCCAGCCACCTGGCATTTTTAAGTCTCAAGTTTGCTCCACTTTGAATGCAAGAACCTACCTCATAGGTAAGAATATTATTGAACATAAGGCTTGGCACAAAATACTTTCTAAGTGATTATTGTTCTTGTTATACCCATTTTATAGATAAAAGATAAAGTCATTTGTCCAGAAGGCAAAGTCAGGACTGGTTCCTTAATTTTTCTTGACCCCAAAGTGTATACTCTTTCCATAATTTCCTGTTGTCTCCCATGGACCCACTTCAAAATCAGAGGTATCACAGTGGTTTTTTAACAACCAAAGCTTCAAATTAGCCATATACATTCTGGGGGCTTCCAAGATCACATACTGGAGTCTCCACCCTTATTTCCTTGCTCTCAGAAGTAATGTGTGATGCACCTGTTCTTTGGAAGTACCCTCCTGGGGGCTGGCTGGCACACTGTCCCAGGCAACGCCAGCCTGGGGATGTTCTAGACGTTCACCCTTTCTCCTAGTTTCAATCTTGCGAACTCGGTGGATAGAAGGAGCTAGGGACTTGAAAGCATGAAAGCCCTGGATTAGACAGAAAACTACAAATGCAGTCTGCATAAAAGAATCATGGTATTTTCACATTGTGAAGGCTCTTTTTGATTCAGCCATTGTTTACTTAGACCTGTACAACAAGTTGAATTCGAACTTATTTTCCCACTGCCACTTTTCTAGGTTTGGTAAAAAGTGTGAATGGCTGTGGATTCCATGAAGGTTTTTAAGTTAGGGCACAAAACGTCCTAAAAAGCATGTGACTGGCCTTGCCAGGCAGAGCAGGATATAAGGAAATAAAAAAACAGAAACTCAGACAAATGCAAGCATAGATTCCAATTCTATTTGTTATCTTGCAGCAATTTATTTATGGTAGATGGTTTCCACATTACCTACTAAACTCAGACTGCAGGGAAGAAAAAAAAAATGAACACAGCTCTTCCAAGCTAAGAAAATGACTCCAATCAAGTCAGTAAATAGTCAGGAAACCACGGTTTTATCAATTCCTGATTTGTTTTGATTCAAAACGCTGACCCCCAAATGCTTCCTTTTTTTACCCTCTAAATCGGAAGCTGGTAAAAAATGAAGTGATTGATAATAAAGCTTTCACTATTTCCAAAAGAAAAAAATAAATAAAAGCAATTTGAATAAAAGGCCATTTACTCTCCTATTCTTTGAATACATTTATTCTATACTGATAAGCACATATTTACACTGGAGAGATGGTCTTCAGAATAAGCACTTACTAGGATTAAATTTACATTCTCTGTCTAAACACACACACATTTTACACTGGCAGTAGTATATGTTGTGCTCACATTTTGCAAACACTGGAAAGGTGAGTTTTTAAAAATACAGTTTTACAACTCTAGAAGTTGGGAGAAATATAATTTCCTAATACTAGCTATAGGAGGAAAACAGAAAAGTGACCGATTTTAATGACAAAGCATTTATAATATATCTTCCCCATACTTAAGAACCAGCTTAATCTCAGCCCATCACCAGAAAGGAGAGAAATCTGCGTGTATAAATAATTAGGCAATCTCAAAATGAGTCTGCAGATGCTCTGAGATGAGCCTGCTGACAAAGTCACAATGACAGCTTGCTAACGTGTTCACAGGACATCAGCTTCTCTTAAAAGTTGCTTTTGAAAGGATCAGCTGGGGTTCCTACTGAGTTAAAACACAAGCATTCTGAGGCAGCTTGTGTTCAACAGCTACATAAATCTATTAATCCAACTAGAGGGGTGGGGGAAACTGAAGATTACGTCTCAAAGGCCCTCAAGGCCTGTGTTTCAAGGAGCAGCAAGATAAATGCAACCAATATAAAATCAAAGCTTATCAGCTCTTGGTGTTTTAGATGATGCCGCCTTTCAGGGCTGGGAAGTCAGGAAAGTACATGTCTGAGAAAAATGGCCATATGTGGCAACTTGAGCACTGTTTGCCACTGGGCGTCAAAATATCTTACCGTGTGCTCATAAGAGTGGATCTAAACTCAAACTAGTTACATGAGCAAGAGAGCCCCCTGATGAGCTGGTGAGGTTCTCCGTTCAACTACGCGAAATGGACTGAGCTCCCACCACATGCCAGGTGTTGTGCTAAGAGACGGATTTGCCGAGGTGACTACAGGGAGGTCCCTGCCTTCAAGGGACATGTGTCACAGTGGAGAATCCAATAAGAAAATGGTTCACTTCCACACAATGTGGTGAGTACTTAAACAGAAGTGCTCCGTGGGAGCCCAGAGCAGAAAAGTCCTGCCTAGAGGAGGTCAGGAAAGATGACGAGAAATGACACCTGAGCTGACTGATGGTCTGGAAGCACCCAGCTAAGAAGAGCAATGATGTCTGCTATGGCAACGACAGCACTGTTTCTCCCCAAAGGCATGGGATTTCATATACACCACATGCTTTTCATATAGAAAAATCATATGAGGAAGCTCCTCACATTGTTTTTAATAGCAAGTTCAGAACAATCTTATTGTGTGATTACTGTCTGCCAGAAAACACCTGGACATGAATGCATCCTGAGTTCACTCCAATTCATGACTAAGAATGGTGGGATACAGCGCAGAGCCTTAGGGCTGATGTCATGAAATAAATTCATTGTTGGAGGCTGCTGACCACCCCAAGTCTAATTCTGGGGTAGGTCTCCATTCTACCCTGCAATCACTCCCCTCACTGACAAATGGGCTAAGCTGCTACATTTGCCAAGTTGCAGCTACCAAAGTAAGTGAACTCAATCCTTCGGCTTGGAATCAGCAGAGGCCTGCGGCCAGCCAGAGACCCAGCTTCCACAGCACGGGCTGCTGTTCCAAAGTCCTCTGCTCTCACAAGCCTGAGTGCCACACGTTCAGCAACAGGAAATTTGGTGGCTCCTGGGACTAAGGGTAAAAAAAGGCTGAAGGAAAGGGAAAATTAATATTAGCAAACCAGTAGCTACCATTTATTGGTACTCATTGATGCGAAGTAATCTTGGCACATCTAGGGTTCAAGCACAGGTCTGCCTGCCCCAAAAGCCTGCTATACTAAGAGCATTCTCCGATTCCTACCACGGTAGATACTTGGGTAAGCCCTGTACAAAGTCTCAGTCTTATATGAAGCAGACAGGACTCAGGAAAAAGTTCCAATAAAGTCAGCTTTCTGGTCTGCAAGAAATGAGATTTAGAGTGTCAAATCCATTGTTTTCCAGGGACCAGAGCACTCTTTAGAATACAGTCATGCATCACTTAACAATGGGGTTACGTTAAGAAGTGTGGTATTAGGAGATTTTGTTGTTGAGTGAACATCATAGAATATACTCACGCAGACCTGGAAGGTATAGCCTACTACACACCTAGAATATATGGTGTAGCCTGTATCTCCTAGAGTACAGATCTGTATATCACGTTATTGTAGGCAGTTGTAACACCATCGTAAGTATTTGTGTATCAAAACATATCTAAACATACAATAGGTACAGTAAAAATATGATATAAAACATAAAAAAAGGGTACACCTCTGTGGGCCACTTAAAATGAATAGAGCTTGCAAGACTGGGCACCGCTCTGGTTGAGTGAGTGGTGAGTAAACGCAAAGGGCTAGGGCATAACTGTACACTGTTACAGACTTTATATACACTGTACGCTAAGGCTACACTACATTTATTTTAATTTTTTTCTTTTTTCCATAATAACTTAGCTTACTATAACATTTTACTTTAGAAACTTTTAACTTTTGACTCTTTTGTAATAACACTTAGCTTAAAACACAAACATATTATATAGCTATACAAAATATTTTCCTTCCTTTTCCTTTTTTTTTTTTTTTTGAGACAGGATATCACTCTGTCTCCTAGGCTGGAGTGCAGTAGCATAATCACAGCCTCACTGCAGCCTTGACCTCCCAGGCTCAGGTGATCCTCCTACCTCAGCCTCCCAGGGAGCTTGGACTACAGGCATGCACCACCACACCTGGCTAATTTTTTGCATTTTTGATACACATTAGGTTTCGCCATGTTATTCAGGCTGGTCTCAAAATCCTGGGCTCAAGGAATCCACCTGCTTCGGCCTTTCAAAGTGCTGGGATTATAGGTATGAGCCACTGTGCCCAGCCTACAAACTTTTTTCAATTTTTTTTTTTTTTCTTTACTTGTTCAACTTTTTTGTTAAAAGCCAAAACACAAACACACACATTAGCCTACAGCCTACACAGGGTCAGAATCATCAGTATCACTGTCTTCCATCTCCACATCTTGTCCCACTGGAAGGTCTTTAGGGACGATAACACGCATGGAGCTGTCATCTCCTGTGACAACAATGCCTTCTTCTGAAATATCTTCTGCAGGACCTGTCTGAGGCTGTTTTACAGGTAACTTAAAAAAAATAAATAAATAGAATGAGTGCACTCTAAAAATAAAAATAAAAAACTATAGTATAGTAAATACGTAAACCAGTAACATGGTCATTTATTGTCATTAGCAAGCATTAGGTACTGTACATAATTGTATGTGCTGTACTTTCATAAAACTGCCAATACAGTAGATTTGTTTATACCAGCATCACCAAAAATACGTGAGTAATGCATTGTGCCAAGACAGTATAACAGCTATGATGCCACTAGGTAATAGGAATTTTTCAGTTCCATTAAGATCTTCTGAGCCCAGCATCTGCTATGACGTCATTGTTGACTTGGCCATTCATTGTTATGATAATTAGCTCACGCCAGCACTTTTATGGCTTCCCAGGCAAACAAAATAAATGGTAAAACATATTAGGAAAACAATATAATGAGCTGCTACAACCTCCAGTAACCCTGTGCAAAGAGGAAAGAGGATCCAAGGGTGAAACATCAACATATTAGGCATCTTCTTCCATTCATTTTTTTCCCTTTCTCCTCTATGTCTGCCAAGGAAAACCTCAGGTTCTTGATTTAACACACATTATCTTCAAACAGAATCCTTATCGTTGTCAGACAGTGAGAGGAGTGTTGCAAATACACCCAACAATCTGGGTATAAGGAATTTCTTTCTTTAGCCCCTCAGGTGTTCTTGATTTTCCCATCAAATCTCTAACCTGACAAAGAAAAGTTGTTTTCTTTTTATTCCACGGACAGGTACGATTCTGAGATTTCTGTGTATTACTACCAAGCTCCACAACCTGCACTGTCATAAATCATTCATTCACTCCATCTGTATTTATGAAGCTCTTAATATGGACACAACATTGTTTTTGTCTAGATCTGTGCCCAGCACAAGGGAAGCATGAGACCATGCATCTGGTCTTTCTGGTACTTCCCCATTTGAGGAGCATTTTATTACATCCAGCTACATTTGAAGGTTCAAACTAAGAAGACGAAATAGCAAGTTGCTAAGGCAAAACCCCCACTGCCTTTGATGATTTTAAGGAAAAGAACAGGGAAAGAGGAGGGGTGTTACTTGAATCCAGTTTAGCTCCATGGATTGCCCAGACATTTTCAGAACACACCTCTTTGGTGAGCCAAAACTCCCAGGTAAATGAAGGGAGAAAAGAAAACACTCTCATTTTCCACTTCAAAACTCTATGTTTATTGTTAACGTACTAGAGCATTTTGTAAGTTTCCCAAAGTGGCAGATCACCCCTGAGTTAGAATCAACTCTTAAAATAAAACACATGCACATTTAAAGATTGATCATGGATTCAACTAAACATGAATTAATATGGCATTCCAGAAAGGAGTCAGACAGTATTAAAATTATTTTCAGTCTCCAGTGATTAAACCCCATTTTCCTCCTTTTCTTCAGACTCTTGCTTGCCCAGAGAAATTAGTCCTACAACAACTTGCCAAAGATAGTCTTTATCAAAATATCAAATTAAATGGCGCCTCTAATCAGTAACGTACGGACAGGCTCAATACCAATATGTTAGTGTTACTGAGTTTGAAAAAGCATGAGAAAGAACTAAAAATAATGAATTAGGCCTTCAGCCAAAAAATTCGAACTATAAAAGATGTTCTAATGGCAGAAGCTGGGAACAGGCAAATTCTTAGATGCACTTCTCTTGAACTTCATTTGTACCAATTCTCAGAGAGTTTGTAAAGTATTTCTTAGGAACATGGTTTACCCAAGGGACAGTAACTGACCTGAAGTTCTTAAAATGTGTTCTTCAATTAACTAGAACATGAAGGATGTGACTTATTGTTCAGTGTCTCTTCAGGAACTTCTGGTTCTGCTAAGAAAATCAGTTGCAACAGCTTCAAGCTAACAGTGATACTAAACATGTCTGCACAGACCAGCTCTTAAGGATAACTGGAAACGTGAGAATAACTTTTCAAATATGAAACTTTGTCCTATTTCCAGGACTACAATTATCTGGAATCCGAGTTCTTTTCTAAAAAAGAAAGGGAAATAAAAGCAGTTCCTATAACAAACCTGGTATGCTTATGTCCTCTTGGTTTAGTTTTATTTTTAAGCATGCAAACTTATGTTTATAACAAAGAATGAAGGTAAAAGTAGGCAGCTATGGTGTATTTTAAGGAAAAATTGATGAGTATAAGGAAGTCTACCATTTACTAGATTGTATATTACTTTAGGTAAGTCACTTTAACGCATAAACATACCCATTGCTTTAAGTGTAAAATGAGAATATTTGTGAAGATTGAAATGGGTGTGTTCTTTAAAATATCATAGGAGGTGGTACATTCTACTTGTATATTATGAATGTTAGGATGTGATTTAATATAGAATTAAATTGACACTCATGATTCATGTCACTCTTACATTTACTGTCTTATAACGCAAGTGATTCCCAGAAGAGGAGTACCTCAGGGTACTACCTGCCCCCCAACACCAGGTGGCTTCATGAAAATTCTTGGGACTAAATTCTATTATCAAGAAGTCCAAGACAATGCTTCAGCTGGAAAAAATGGGGTGGCGGGCAGAAAGTCGGGGAGAGGGAAGTAGGCGAGAGAGAGAAAGAAGGGGAGAAAATAGGAGAAAAGAAGTGTGAAGAAAAAAAAAATTACCCTGTGGTTAGTTTCTACTCACTTTAAGAAAGTGAAGGATTTACTCTAGGAAATGGTAACTAAGGTTGTGCTCGCTTTGTGAAAACTGGTCAAGCTGGACATTTAAGATTTGTGGACTTTTTTTTTGGATATATATTATGCCTCAATTTAAAAAGCTGACTTTAAATGTATCTTTCAAAAAAGAACTAAAAGAACATTCCATTTCTAGCTCTGAGCAAAGAAAAAAATTAAATCAAAAAGGCCTATAAATATACCACTTGATCAAAGTGTACTTATAGGAACTCTGGTGAAAAGA
This sequence comes from Rhinopithecus bieti, assembly GCF_001698545.2. Classification (NCBI taxonomy): domain Eukaryota; kingdom Metazoa; phylum Chordata; class Mammalia; order Primates; family Cercopithecidae; genus Rhinopithecus; species Rhinopithecus bieti. Next base: position 1,596,101 of record NW_016803416.1, read on the forward strand.
AGCCAGAATTCCAAGTGGGAGAGACCTACATTCAAATCTAGCTCTGTTGGCTGACTGTGGGCAAGCTGACATTCCTGAGCCTTCGTTTTTCTCTTCTGTATAATGGAGTAAAGAGTAACTTCCTTCAAGACGCATGTCGGTACCAACAAGTATTAATCCCTTCCCCATTCCTGTTCTGCTCTGAAAAATCATCAAGGTCAGAGTCCACATCAAGTCCTGTCATTTTAATATGGTGCCTGGCACATGGGGGGGCAGCTTGATAAAACTTTCTGGAAGGGGGAGGTGGAGGTTGCAATGACCTGAAATCGTACCACTGCGCTCCAGCCTGGCGACAGAGCGAGACTCCGTCTAAACAAAACAAAACAAAACAAACAAACAAAAAAACATTTTGTGGAATGAAAAACCAGATTTTTACTTTCTAGGGACCTATAATCTCGAACAGAGTCAGAAGAGAAAGGCCATGAAAAAAATCCATCACTTCCAGCCCCTCTGCTTGCTGGTGGCTCCCATATCTCCAAATTACAGTCTCTCCCAACAGGTTGTGGTACTGAGATTTCTTTTAAAAGGCTACACTTCCTGCTATTTGCTTTTGCTTACATAAAACCAACTCTGCTTTGTCATTCTTTAATATCCCTGATTTGCATGACTCTTGGCTTGGCATTCTCTCCCTGGTAATTCTTACAGCAGTTTTTTGACCATTCCTCACCATTCAAGCAAGGTCTTATTCCACTTACCACTTCCATTTAACTTTGAACATGTGTTACTTTCACAGCATCTCTCACAAGGCAAGTGCTCAAATTTAATTTTGATTAATTTAATTCTTGGAACACAAGTTTGGAACCCACCTAAATACTAACTTATGTTAAGTCTCTACTCAACTAGTTTCATGTAAGAAGAATATACAAACGAGGAATAGCAATAATGATAAGAAGACTGATGCCTGTGACAGACTAAAGTAATAGATTTATTTCCCATTCAATTTAGGAACCCTTAGAATTCTTGGAACACAGCAGTCCAGGAAGCCACTGCCAATCAACCTAAGTTGCCATCAGTTGAAATCGATTAGTCATTCCCAGGAATAAATATCCTCCAGTATGACAGCTCTCCAACACTTTATGACCTCAGAAAACATATCCAAAATCTGTCTTAACACATGCAATGTTTCCTACGAAATTCCTTAAAGCACAGAATTCATACCTTGTATGTTAAACTTCTAGCACACAACTAGTATATTCAAAACCAAAAGATGATGTACATCATGAGCACCTGAAAAATTCATCAATTAAAAATGTCTTACAGGGAAAGCAGTTGTCTCCTTGGGAAAGAATGGTGTATGCTTTACACCTATTTTAAGGAGAATGATGGTGACCAGAGCAGGTGTCAGATCTCAGGGCAGAAGGCAGAGGTCTTGTCATACAGGTCTTTCAAACAAACTCCATCCAATATTGCTTGACTAATTTGGAATGGCTATTATTCAACATTTGGAGAATCAGAATTCCAAGCACAGAAAGCAAACAAGAAAAAAGGAACAGCTTGCTATAGCATATTTCCCTCACCCCACAGTATTAAGATGGCCCAGACCATGGTTGACCATGCACATTCACTCACAAACAGCCCTGAATTCTCTATAAAGGATGTAGCCTTCCTCAAGGAATCCCTTCTTCCTTTTCTCCATCCCCCAAACAGTTCTCAGATCAAACAACAAAGCTGCCTCAGCAAAGCCTACTGATATCCTGATTATTCTTCAAACATAAAAAGGTGAAAATAAATTGTTAGTCTTTTAATAACAAATGCAATCAGTCCATCTAAGAGTTTAGCAATTTTCCTTGTCAATATACTTCTCTCCACCTTCACCCTTACTTTTCTGAGCTTTCAAACACTGTGAAACATTTGCTCTAGGTACCTAGCATCAGAGCCTTGTACAAAGGGTTGGAAAGAACAATCCACAAAGCCTCTGTTTCATCAGGAAGATTCCCCTTTCCAATAGGAAGTGTGCTTCCTGTCCATCCTTTGACTTTTGTCATCTGTGAGAACCTTATTACCTTAAAATAACATTCTCAACGCACCTGCTTACTGCTGAGCATGCTAGCACTTTCAGTAGTGACACTTAAAAATGAAAAGCTCCATTAATTATTAATAATGGAAAATGAGACACTCTGAATTAGGAATATGCTCTCACTTTGCTGTTTATTGTAGCCATCAGTTCTGCCATATTGCATATGAATTCATAAATTATGCTGTGAGATTTACTGTCATACCTCATTGAACTTAGTAAGAATCTATTCTAGGTCTTCCTGACTAAATTCACGTTTTTTAAAAAAATGAATGGGTAAGTATTTATCCACTGTTAGGAAGCTCTCACTTTTTGAAGCGACCCATAAAGTCTAGTAATCAGCTTGTGAGCAAGTTCTGGTATTTATAAGCCTATAAAATACACCTGCCACATGTGAGTTTTTACACTTGAACAGTAAGATGGCACTGGCTCTGTAATATTTTTGAAAAAGTCAAATATCTACTTCTTCATCACTTGTAAAATCAAAGGGCAATCATAAACATGGGATACATTTCTATTTCTTAAGTAGGATCTAAAATGTAAAGAAACAGCTTTCTAGCTCATTTTAGCTGAACATTAAAGTTTCACTAATTTAGGTAACATTTATTTGGTATCCAAAAATGAGCATAAATACTATGTGCTGGAGAAAAACTCTTTGAGCAAACAAACGCTATTAGTAATACAGGATTAAGGGGAATTATTTTCTGAAACTGGATTTACAAAGAATAAATAAACTTAAAACTATTCCGTATCTTTTACAAATCAGTCACTTAAAAACTCATTTTACAATAGGGTCAGACAATGATAAAAACTTAGAACTGCTGGACATGGTGGCTCACGCCTGTAATCCCAGCACTTTGGGAGGCTGAGGCGGGCAGATCATCTGAGGACAGGAGTTCAAGACCAGCCTGGGCAACATGGTGAAACCCCACCTCTACTAAAAATACAAAAATTAGTTGGGCATGGTGATGCATGCCTGTAGTCCCAGCTACTCAGGAGGCTGAGGCAAGAGAATCGCTTGAGCCTGGGAGGTGGAGGTTGCAGTGAATTGAGATCGTGTCATTGCACTCCAGCCTGGGCAACAGAGCAAGACACCATTTCAAAAAAAGAAAAAACAAAGACAAAAACAAAAAAACAAAAACAAAACACACACACACACACAAATTTAGAATTAGTTGGGTAAAGAATATAGTGGCCTGCCGGGCGCGGTGGCTCAAGCCTGTAATCCCAGCACTTTGGGAGGCTGAGACGGGCGGATCACGAGGTCAGGAGATCGAAACCATCCTGGCTAACATGGTGAAACCCCGTCTCTACTAAAAAATACAAAAAACTAGCCGGGCGAGGTGGCGGGCGCCTGTAGTCCCAGCTACCCAGAAGGCTAAGCCAGGAAAATGGCGTAAACCCGGCAGGCGAACCTTCCAGTGAGCTGAGATCACGGCCACTGCACTCCACCTGGGCGCAGAGCGAGACTCTGTCTCAAAAAAAAAAAAAAAAAAAAAAAAAAAAGAATATTAGTGGCCTAAAAATAGTTACTAGTCCCAATTTATAAATAATTAAGTTGATGACAGAAAGAGGAACAGGTAATTCCCAGCTTTCAGATCCATATCTGGTCCTCCTTCTCAAGGATCCCTTGCTCAGTTTAAATCTGCTTGTATTGTAAACTTGAAATAAATATAAAACAACATGGGATCAAAAAAATACATATTTTTTAAATTTATTTATTATTCACACAGTTTACTAAATCAAACTACTATAATCCCTGCTGGTCCACAAACAGGATCACATACATTTATAGTTTTTAAAAGATGTTGGTTCTCCTTTTATTACACACTATCTGATCTCTTTAAACTCCAGTGTTCTCATCTACAATATGGCCTAATATGATGATAAAGATAACATGCTAGAAGTGAATTTTCTTTCTTGTAAATGAAAAATATAATTTTAAATTTCCAGTTGCAACTGAATGGCCTGATTTGGCATTTCTCAATGTCTTACTCTTAGTTTAGAATAGGTTACAATTACCATGTTCATGTTCTTTTTTAGCTATGACACCAAGTTATTCATCCATGGAAGCTTCAGGAAATCATGCCAAATGGGTTGGCTAAGTAAACTTTGTAAAAAAATACATTAAACAATTAAAGCCTGACCAAGTCTCAAATACAACAGGCTGCCATCCAGGTCTAACAATACAAAGTGTTGCCTGGGATGGGGCACATGCCTAAAAGGAAGCTCGCTGCCCAGGACTTCTGGCTGGCCGGTCCTCAGGAGCCCTTCTTCCTTTCTTTTTATCTGTTGGTAAAGGCACTTTCACTGTCCCTCAATTGCCCCTCCTCTGACAATGGACTAATAATGGGCCTGTCAAAACTACTAGATATGTGTTTAAATCATGGCATTTTATTATCCTTTAAAGAATCTAATTCAATCCAAAACTTTTGGCCAAGAGGTGTCCTACCATAGCACCTTTAAGAGAAAGAAAGTTGGGGAAGAATTTCTCAATGAACAAGAAGCATCCAAGTCCTAGTGGCAGAGCTGAAATTAATTTAAATGCCTTTGAAATGCTAATTCTTGAGTTCATGCCCTTTGCAGGGACATGGATGAAGTTGGAAACCATCATTCTCAGCAAACTATCACAAGGACAGAAAACCAAACACCACTTGTTCTCACTCATAGGTGGGAATTGAACAATGAGATCACTTGGACACAGGGCAGGGAACATCACACACCAGGGCCTGTCGGGGGGTTGGGGACTGGGGGAGGGATAGCATTAGGAGATATACGTAATGTAAATGAGTTGATGGGTGAGGCAAACCAACATGGCATATGTATACCTATGTATCAAACCTGCACATTATGTACATGTATCCTAGAACTTAAAGTATAATGATTAAAAGAAAAAAAAAAAAGAAATGTTCATCCTTTTTTGCTATCTGTCCCTTATACTATTCAAATGTGATAGAGTATGGATATGTGTCCTCTCTGAACTCATGCTGAATTGCAATCCCCAGTGTCGGAAGTGAGGCCTGAGTGGAGGTAACTGGGTCATGGGACAGACTTCTCATGAATGGTTTAGCTCCATCTCTTGTACTGTCCTGGTAATAGTGAGTTCTTGTGAGATCTGGACATTTAAGAGTATGTGGCACCACCTCCTCCACCACTCTCTCCCTCTTGCTCCTGCTTTTGTCATGTGACGTGCCTGCTCCCCCTTAGTCTTCCACCATGACTGGAAGCTTCCTGAGGCCTCCCCAGAAGCAGATACCAGTGCTATGCTTCCTGTATAGCCTGTGAAACTGTAAGCCAATTAAACCTCTTTTCTTAGGAATTATCCAATCTAGGGTATATCTTTATAGCAGTACAAGAACAGCCTAACACAAAAAGAGAAAAAAGGAGGGAGGATAGCTTTAACAAAAGGGCTACTATGATGCCAAGTCCCAAAGGCACCTCCAATAAATTCTTGTTGAGTTGGTGTCGCAGGGCAGATTTCTTCTTAAATACTTCAGAAGAAAGGTAAAGGAAGCTTTCCTTTTCCCCTAACCAACTTTCTCAGAAAATGTACTCACTCAGTCAACACATATTTATTGAGCTACTTCTCTGGGGTCAGGCCTTTGGGATGCAATTACGAGCAAGAGGAGGTTCCTACTCTCATGGAGCTCACATTCTATTGGGAGAGTGAGACTAGAAACAGGTGAGAGGTAACGAAGAAAACAAATCAGTGTGGCTAGCAAATACCCAGCCAATAACAAGAGAAACAGACAATGGTGGAGACACAGTGGTGGTAGGGTTGGGTCAGACTAAGCCTGGATCTCCAAGGGTCTTGTAGACTATGGTAAGGTAAGATGAATGGATTTAATTTCTAGCATGATGGGAAAATTTTGAAGGTTTTAATGAAGGTCTTTAACCAAACTAACCAAACTCTGAAATTTACTGCAGACAGAAATTCCAGCCATTTAATATAGCATACATTAAAAATATCTTATGATGGGAGGTTAAGTGAAAAAAATGTAACTACAGGCTGGGTGCGGTGGCTGACACCTGTAATCCCAGCAATTTAGGAGGCTGAAGTGGGTGGATCACCTGAGGTCAGGAGTTTGAGACTGGCTAACACGGTGAAACCCCATCTCTACTAAAAACATAAAAATAGCCAGGCGTCGTGGCATGCAACTGTAGTCCCAGCTACTCTGGAGGCTGTGACATGAGAATCCCTTGAACCTGGGAGGCAGAGGCTGCAGTGAGTTGACATTGCATCATGGCACTCCAGCCTGGGTGACAAGGTGAGACTCTGTCTCAAAATAATAATAATAATAATTAACTATAATATAGTAACAATGACTGTAAAAGAAATATAAGAACTAAATAGAGCATCAAATTAGTAATCAGTGTCAATGTCATGAGCTAAGGAAAGACCGAGGACTGTCAAAAACTGGTGCATACTAAGGGGACACGAGGAGGAAATGCAACGTGGGATCCTGAGGTAGATCCTGGAACAGAAGGGCAGTCAAACAACAGGTGGAATCTAAATAAAGTCTGTAGCTTAATCAATAGTATTACACCAACGCTAATGTCTTAGCTTGAATAACTATACTATGGTTATACAATATGTTGACTGTAGGGGAAGCTGGGTGAAGGGTGCCAGAGAACTCTCTGTACAATTTTTGCAGCTTTTCTATACTTATAAAATTATTTCATATTAAAAAAATGAAAGACTGATTTGCAGTCATATAATTGCTGGTGATTTATGCCTCTTAAAAGCTTGTTTTTATTTCTGATTTGTTTTTGTTTTTTTTTTTTTACTTTATGCTATTAATAATTTGAAAAGAAACAAAATCATAGTTGGATGCTACATGTATTTGCCATCAGTCATTGTCATCATTCATTGCCACCATTTCCCAGTTCATTTCCTGGAAAACCTGCGCAGAAAAGGTTGTAAATTTATTATTATTATTATTTTTTTTTTTTTTTGAGATGGAGTCTTGCTCTGTCACCAGACGGGAGTACAATGGTGCAATCTCAGCTCACTGCAAACTCTGACTCCCAGGTTCAAGCGATTCTCCTGCCTCAGCCTCCCGAGTAGCTGAGATTACTATTGTGTACTCCCATGGCCGGCAAATTTTTGTATTTTTAGTAGAGACGGGGTTTCACCGTGTTGGCCAAGCTGGCCTCGAACTCCTGACCTCAAGTGGTCCACCCGTGTTGGCCTCTCAAAGTGCTGGGATTACAGGCATGAGCCACTGCGCCAGCATTAATTCTTTTACAAGCTATCCAGGATGGGCCCTCATACACTGTCCCCATGATAAGCATACCTTGCATTCCATTTCCTCTAACAAGGGTGTCTCCACAGTGGATTAAATGCCTCAGCCAGATGCACAATAGACTAGTCATCATTTTCACAAGCTCTAGTTAAACCACACGAGTAAGGGCACAGGAGGTCACAGGGGGCTGCTGCTGATGAAGAAAGCGGGCTGCCAGGAGGAAGGGAAATAAGAGCAAGAGTGTTTTCCACTAGTAAGTCACCTTACAGATACTGACACATTTATCTCCTGGGTAGGCACTCCTTCCTCTCCACCACTCCAGGAAAGATGGTCCACCTGGTGTGGGATCCAACCACAGCTTACAGACACAACAAAAGCTCCCCCTGAGAGCTTGAGACTGCCGAAAACACATCTAGGTTTGCTTTATTCTTGCTACTTGGAACTACAGCCTGGGAACAGATACACTGAATTACCGTGACAGTGAGAGACAAAATCAGGAAATAGGAGGAGGGATGAAGAAGAGTCAACTGGGAAAAGGGAAAGGAAATTAAATGAACAGAGAATCAATTATATGTGAGCCTGTCTCTGCTTCGTATGTTATACAATTTAAGCACCAAGTATCACTGTCCTCATTTCACATATGAGTTGACCGAAGCTTAGAAAAGCCTAGCAATAGGACCAAATGCTTTGACTCTACTTTGAGAACTCTTTCCACATAATCATGGCAGGATCCGCATGATCCTGAACAAGAGAAACAATATAGTCAACTAATGCTCTGTGTGTCTCAGAAATAGCTTTGCTGCTGGGTACCACTGGTGCATGCAATGTAACCGCAGACAGGTCCATGAGGCCTAAATCTGTTAGATGTCGGGCCGCAGAGATGGATGATGCCAGAAGGATCAAGGTGAAGGGTGTGAACTCTAGAGTCGAGCTGTCCAAGGCTGATTTCTGACTGCAAGACTCACTGGCGAAGTGACCCTGACAATCACATGTGCTCTCCAACCTTCAGCATCCTCAGCTGTAAATGGACTAACAGCACTTGCCTCAGGGGCCAGTGGGTATTTAGCCCAGTGCCTGGCACATGGCAAGTTCTTTAGTGTTATTAAATAAGTTCTTTGATAATTAAATTTCCCCAGTTGTGTAATTAAGTCAATGGCAGGAAAAGATCATAAATACAGATGAGCTCCAAATAAACCTTGGCACAAGAAGAGGCCTCCTGTCTCTTGGTATGCTATAGGGTGGCAGGAATTATGTTACTCTCACCATCACAAAAAAGCAGAGGCTCTGATAAGTGATTTACTTCAACCACAATAACCCAAGAGATGAAACTCCCTCATTCTGAATGGCCTGTTCAGATTCCCTATCTAACGAGCAACTGAGTCTAAATCCCATTAATGCAGCCTATAAAAGTGACAAAAGTTGGCAACCAACATCACAGCCTGCTCAAGCTCAGAAAGCTGCCCTGGTCACCAAGAGAAGGCAAGTCAAGAGCTAAGGGCAAATGGGGAACCCTTAGGGAGTGGCCTTGAGAGAAGGCCAACAGTGGACCTAAATTTACATTTCTCATACACTTATCCTGGGAGCTTGTAAAAAGCAGTCTCTTCAACACCTGGGTCTTTTGAGCTCAGCAAAAAGTGCCAGGTTCGAGGATACCTAGAACTCTCCCTCATCTTTCACTTTGAACTGAGCTGGCCTGCTGCAAATATTGTTTCAATATCACCTCATGACACTTTATTCTAGTACTTTGCTTGATGCCTTCTGCAGAGCAAGCGCTCAGTAAATATTTGTTGATTACACCAACAGAATTATTTTATTTTTAAAAAACACTGACACAATCTGCAATATGAATCTTCTCTCTCATGGGAGCTACGTTTAGTTATTTTTAGGATATCCCTGCAGAAACGCAGAAAAAGAAGGAGGAAAATAAGAGAAGGAGGAAAAGGAAGAAGAGGAAGAGTAGAAGAGAGAGAGAAGATAATAGAGCTAATTTTAGGCACCTGAATAATTAAAAAAAAAAAAAGACTATTAAAGACAAAGTGTCAGAAACGAGGCACAATGGCTCTGAGATCATCAATGGTACCATATTGCAAGAGGGAGACAGAGACCCAAACTAATATCCCTTCCCTGCAAGTGGTTCTGTCCTATAGCAGAGTACACTAGAGAATACTGCTCAGAAAACCTAACAGGGCTAGATCTTGCCATCATTAAGGGATTGCCTCAGCAATTTTCAAGCCCTGAGATTTACCCTTTACAATTTTATATTTTAGGACCTAAGGGGCAGGTAAGAGAACTTTCACTTTTTACTTTATCCCTTTCCTTATTCTTTTATTTATTACAATGGGTAGGTACCAATTTTGTATTTTAAAAATAATTACCTCCCTTCAGAACTAGAAGATATCTTGAAAATAATTAATTTCAGTGGTCTTGTTTATTGGAGAGAAAAACGCAGGCTTACAAAAGATCAAGCTGAGTCTGGGATGCAGGCTTCCTAAGCTGGGGGCCAGTGTTCACTCAAGCTTCCTGGACCACATCAACACGCTCAGAGTACTGGATGGCAGAGGCCAAGGAGGAGCAACAAAGAGTGATGAGTTTATTCTGGCTAGACTGGATCCTGACCCCCTAATAGTGAATCATCTACGATTTTACAACATGACCACCGAAAAACATAAACATATAATGCCCCAAAGTCAAGAGCAATCTGAAGAAAAATTTCTTCCCACAACTTATAAATTATTTCTCCTAACAGTGGAGAGGCTATTGTGGAAACCATGAGCTAGGTTCCAGGTAATTGCTGCGTAAGAACTAAAGAAGACAATAAAAGTATGTGATAGAGCTAACAATAGGACAACTGCGCATTTGTTAAAAGGTGGTCAGGCACAGTGGCTCATACCTGTAATCCCAGCACTTTGGGAGGCCCAGACAGGTGAATCACTGAAGTTTGGGAGTTCGGGACCAGCCTGGCCAACATGTTAAAACCCCGTCTCTACTAAAAATACAAAAATTAGTTGGGTGTGGTGGTAGGTACCTGTAATCTCAGCTAATTGAGAGGCTGAGGCAGGAGAATCACTTGAACCTGGAAGGTGGAGGTTGCAGTGAGCCAAGACTGTACCACTGCTGCCCAGGCTGGGTGACAGAACGAGACTCCCATTTTTTTTAAAAAGTGTCAGATAGTTTAAGAGAACACAACACATGCCAGGGTCCTGGTCCCCCTAGCTTGCCTGTCCCCTTCACTAGAAATTAACATCAAACCACAGAAAATGCCTCAGTAACTACTTCTTAAGTTCATCTGCAGTCTCGGGGCCCCAGTATATAATGGCAGTTCAGAGTATCTTTCTCTTTCTCAGGCAGTTCAATTATTCCAAGGACCTGGGCAAAATCTCCCTTTTTTAATCATGTGGAGAATCTTCTTTCCTATTATCATTAGTTAAGTATAAAATCAAAAGCAGAGACTCTCTTTACCCAGTACAGCCTCTTTTCCAGAGAAGGCCAAGGAGAAGCTAACCTAGTTTGGTCCTGAGCTGGTTTCCATCTCCGTGATTCATGCCATAAATGTCATCCTCAGCAAAGAGGGAATCCAGTGGCCTGCTACTCTCAGCTTCTTACTCTGGGAGGGAAGCAGGAAGTGATAAGGATAATTCCTTGGATTTACTTCATCAAGGACTCAATCATAAGTAATATGGATAGAATACATTACAATTCACAAAATAATTCCACAAACATTATCTCACTTGCTTTTCACAACAACATTGGAAGAATGAACAATTCATTCCAGTGAGGAATTTAGGACTCAGGGGTTAAATAAAGCTGAATACGGGAGAGATTAAGCAATTTGCCCACCTCAGGACTTGAACCTTGGTGGACAGGCTTTAGCTCTAAAGTTCTTCTATACCAAAGCTGTGTCAATATTAAAGCTGGGACTGGACTTTCAACCTAAGGATGGGGTGGTGGGGTATGATTTCTTTATCTTGAACCATAATTTACATGGTGTCTCCTAGAAGTTTATGGTCCATACAGGGATCTTCCACTAAGACACAGAGACTATTTCAACATGGTTTTATTATGCCGACTAATTATTACAAGTTGATCAGTCCTCTTCTGCTGATAGTGTTTGAACAGAATCATTCTACATAGAATGTTCAAAGTTTTGTTTTTTGCCTAATAGATATAAACTTTTTATATATATACCTGAATAAATAGGCATTTGTTTAGATCACCCTCATTCTTCTAGAATTTTGCCTAATATTCTACCACATAGATGTACCATAATGCTTTTAATCCATCTCCTACTTAAGTTATTTCAAATTTTTCATTCTTATAAAAAAATCAAAATATTTATTTTGACAACCAAATAAACAAACAACATATGAAATCACTATTTGAGGTCAGGCACAGTGGCTCACGCCAGTAATCCCAGCACTTTGGGAGACCGAGGCAGGCAGATCACCTGCGGTCAGGAGTTCAAGACCAGCCTGACCAAAATGCCAAAACCCGCCTCTACTAAAAATACAGAAAGCTAGCTGGGCATGGTGGCGCGTGCCTGTGGTCCCAGCTACTCGGGAGGCTGAGGCATGAGATTCTCTTAAACCCAAGAGGCAGACGTTGCAGTGAGCCAAGATCATGCCACTGCATTCCAGCGTGGGCGACAGAGCGAGACTCTGTCTCAAAAAACAAAACAAAACAAAAGTCACTCTTTGTGATAAACTTTGAAATATTCTGTTTTGGCTGAATGTAAAAACTTAAAACTATAAAGCAGAGGTGCTGTGGGCTCTGTCAAAGTCAGTTTTATCGCAGGAAATCGTTGTCTTTTGTGGATTTCTTTGATAGAAACCGCTTTTTTTGGCATTTCACTTTTTTTATAGAAAAAAATACTATTCTGTTGGGACTGAATGATACTACGTCTTGACACAGAAAAGTTATTTATATATAAATTACGGTAACTTTACCCATGTTAACGAAGCTGTCATCCTCGTGTGATTTACTGCAATCTTGTAATAGAAAAGTTTCATTTCCTTGACACCTGGGTGGTAATGGGACCGATAATTCCATGCTGCAAATGTTTCCTCCTCTCTTCTACCAGAGGTGTGTTAAAATCTAGAGTGCATTTTTAGGTCAGAGTAATTCAGATACCAGTCTCCAGGGCCCAGAGCACCAGCGCAGACACACACAGGTATGCACACCCACACAGTCACATCCATTACCCAGAAAACCCAGCAAGGCCTCCTCTTTCTTCAAGAGATTTATAGTTCTCAGGATACAGGCCCATACTTGTTCTGCAACTGTGTTTGAGAATAGCAACATATAACATAATGAGAAAGAATAATAGAAAGGCATTAAAAATGACTGGGAATTAAAGTTGGAAGTTTAACAAAGAGTTCAGATTTCAGTTTAAAGTTTAACAATACTGTTAAAGGATGGGTGCGGTAGCTCACGCCTGTAATCCCAGCACTTTGGGAGGCAGGAGGATCACTTGAAGTGAGGAGTTTGAGACCAGTTTGGCCAACATGGTGAAACCCCGTCTCTACTAAAAATAGAAAAATTAGCTGGGTGTGGTGGCCTGTAATCCCAGCTACTCGGGAGACTGAGGCACAAGAATCGCTTGAATCCAGAAGGCAGAGGTTGCCATGAGCCAAGATAGCACCACTGCACTCCGGCCTGGGGGATGGAGTGAGACTATGTCTCAAAAAGTAATAATAATAAAATAAAAAATAAAGTTTAACAATACTGTTTAAGAAAAAGCTAGTTCAGAAGGTAATAAGAAGAAATATATAGGTAATTCAAGACAGCCTATCACA
>NW_016803416.1:1609543-1648873 GCF_001698545.2 Rhinopithecus bieti
GATTACAGGCTTGAGCCACCGCGCCCGGCCTTCTCTCTAGATCTTACCAAAATTGTAATATCAGTAATAATACTGATAGAAAGAAAATTAAAGGAGAAAAAGCATTTTCATAAGCTACCACAATGTAAAGATCTTTTCATAAATAGCTTCTTACAACTGCAGACTTTTTAAAAAAAACCTTCATCCTGGCTGGGCGCTGTGGCTCACACCTGTAATCTTGGCACTCTGGGAGGCTGAGGCGGGTGGATCATTTGAGGTCAGAAGTTAGAGACTAGCTTGGCCAACATGGCTTAATCCCATCTCTACCAAAAATAGCCAGGTGTAGTGCTGCGTGCCTGTAATCCCAGCTACTTGGGAGGCTGAGGCAGGAGAATCACTTGAACCCAAGAGGTGGAGGTTGCAGTCAGCTGAGATTGCGCCACTGCACTCCAGCCTAGGTGACAGAGTGAGATGCCATCTCAAAAAATAAAACTAAAAAACCTTCATCCTAACACATCCTAACACATATATGCTCCTTTAATATTTTCATTGATAATATGCTTTCGTAAAATTCTCACGAGCATTTTTGAGGTGCAATATTCATTTAGCTAAGCTAATGGTTTCACCTCAAAGATGCAAAGTTCTGCCTAGACCTGGTGTGATTAGCACACTCACACTTTCTGATGTGGGTATGGTACCACTGCCTTTTCTGTCTGTCAGTAGAACGGTCTCCGCTGTAGAGAAGACAGAACAGCAGATGAAGGTGTGCCTATATAAGCAACCACAGGTTCCATCCCAGAGGTACCTGGCAGGTACCTGTTAGTACACAGGACCTACATTCATTTTCTGCTTGTCACGCATTCAGGCACAGCTGACCACCACTCACTAACCTGGCATTCACTGAATCCCTAACATGTGCCTTGGGTGGCACGTGTTACATTCCAGAAATACACAGACAACCAAAACTTGGTCAGCACACTGTTAGGCACCTGGCAGCAAGGATCCTGACATAATGAACACTAATATGGGGAGTCCTGTGCCTTTTCCAGGGATAAGCCTCCATTAAGCACTGCTATCTGCCAGATGGCTTCCTTGCTGAGCTTCAAAGTCTCCCATAATGCAGCTTTAAACAGCATGAGATGCTGTAACAAAAGAGACATCACTACACTGAATGTGAAGTTGGTATTCCCTATTTCCCAGCAATGTTACTTCGTAGGATTTCTATTACATTCAACTATCTAGAATTTCACAGCATGTTCTTTGATTCAACAATAGTGAGCTTCTGCCCTGCACCCAACACAGTGCCAGGTCCTATGGTATCATTAGGAGTATCATAGATCCTGCCCCAAAGGAGCTCCACAGATCACCTCTAGCTGGAAATAAGGCTCAGTGTAGACAGTAACAATCACACCGCACAGATATCATGCATGTGCTAGTCTCCCAAGACGGCCTCATCAATTCCTCCCTTCCCTGATTGCATTTGCCGCTTCTTCCTTCCAGAAGTAAGTCTATTTCCCCTCCTCGTGAATCTAGGCTGGCTTTGTGTTTTGCTCTGACCTGCAGAATGCTGCAGAGTTGACACTGTGTTTTACGTGTGGCCCATAAGTGGCCTGAAACTTCTGCTTTTGCTCTTTAGGAATCTGCCTCTTGGGGCCCAGTTGCCACACTGTAAGGAAATCCAGAGCTGGCATGAGAGGCTGCATGGAGGCGAACTGAGCGTCCCACTGAGCTACCAGCCGAATGCAGCCACAGAAGTGACCCTACCAGATGCCACATGAAATGGAAGAACAACCCAGTCAAGGCCCTGGATCTTGAGAAACTATAAAAGTTGTTGTTTTAAGGCACTATTTTGTGGGTGTCTTATTACATATGTGAATATCCACTGACATGATGCATTAGTCACACTGTTGGAGGAGAATATGAGAAATATCCATGGATCAGTTTCCCTAAGTGAACCCTCTAATATTCCTGAGGGGAAAAAAACAATGTACTGTTAGCTGAATTCATTACAGCTTATCTGTCCTGTGGAGACGTTTGTTTTAGCCTCACACATTTTTGGAGAAAAAAAGAATTCAACTTTATAGGAAAATAGTAAAACAGGAGAACTCTTCTTAAGTTTCATGCTCATTAAAGTGAAAATTAATTAAGAAGACATCTGAGTTTTTTTTTTTTTTTTTTTTTTGAGACAAGGTGTCGTTGTCACCCAGGCTGGAGTGGTGGTGTGATCACATCCCACTGCAGCTTCGACCTCCTGGGCTCAAGTGATCCTCCCACCTCAGCCTCCAGAGTAGCTGGCACTACAGGCACTGCACTACCACACCGGGATATTTTTGTTGTTGTTTTTGGTAGAGATGGGGTCTCCCTATGTTGCCCAGGCTGGTCTCAAACTCCTGGGCTTGTCAAGCAGTCCTCCCACCTTGGCCTTCCAAAGTGCAGGAATTACAGCCATGAGCCACCATGCTTGGCCAACATCTGCGTTAAAACTTTTTTTTTTTTTTTTTTTTTTTTTTTTGAGACAAGGTTTTGCTCAGTTACTGAGGCTGGAGTGCAGTGATGCAAACACGGCTAACTGCAGCTTCAAACTCCTGGGCTCAAGCAATCATCCTGCCTCACCCTCCCAAGTAGCTGGGACCACAGGCATGTGCTACTACACTTGGCTAATTTTTAAAATTTCTGTAGAGATAGGATCTTGCCATGTTGCCCAAGCTGGTCTTAACTCCTGGGTTCAAGTGATCCTTCCATTTCAGCCTCCCAAAGTGCTGCAATTACAGCCATGAGTTACCACACCTGACAGAGCTAACCATTAAATAAACATTCCTGCTTTAAATTCCAAATTATATTACATGAATCAACTATATATGATTTAGAAGGTCAGATAATATATTACAAACAGTGAACGTAGAGTTTATATATTAACTGCGTGTTAAGAAGAGTTTTGAATCCTGACTTCTTTTTCTTGGGTTTAATGGGAAGCAAGAGCACTCCACATCATGTTGATAGTTGATATAGTGGAGCTGATGAGAAGGAAAAGGAACAGGAGTTTGAGGTTAAAGAGAGAAGAAAGAAGGAGAGAGAGGCAACAGAAATGGGAAAAATCAAATTTTAATGTTTTTTCTTTTTTTTGAGATGGAGTCCCGCTCTGTCGCCCAGGCTGGAGTGCAGAGGCATGATCTCGGCTCACTGCAACCTCCACCTCCCAGGTTCAGGCGATTCTCCTGCCTCAGCCTCCTGAGTAGCTGGGATTACAGGCATATGGCACCACACTGGCTGATTTTTATATTTTTAGTAGAGATGGGGTTTCACCATATTGGCCAGACTGGCCTCAAACTCCTGACCTCAGGTGATCCACATGCCTTGGCCTCCAAGTGTTAGGATTACAGGCATGAGCCACCGCACCTGGCCCAATTTTTAAATTTTTTTAACAGTATCTGCAGTGTGACTTCAAGAGTAAAATCACTTACCAATAAGTAAAACATTTCTAAATCCCTCCTGTGTTCTTTCCCTGCATTATCTCCTAAGCACGGGCAACATTTTCATTTAACAAAGAAAACACCACAGACAATAATCATCATGCAAAATCTCCTGGGAAGGAAGAGGGACTGCTGCTTTCTTATTAGTTATTGCAATCAGTGTTTACAGCATGCCTTTATACAACCAGTATGCCTTACAATCACTCATTCGTTACTCTTTCCAAATTCCTGGAGAAGTAGGCAGCATTATCATCTTCAGGATTACTGAGGGAGGAGGAACCTGACCATCCTCTGTGAAGATAACTTAGCCACAGTTGTGCTGGGATAACAGGAGTGGCTGCTTCAGAACAGAGCCCTGGGTGCCACCAGTTTGCTCCTCCAACACGTCATCAAGGAGGACCCCACCACCAGCATGGATTTACAAGACTCCCCTCATCCCTTCCTAAACATACAGGATGTACATTTTGGAAGAAGTTTGTATCTTCAAATTTGTAAAATACATCATCACAGTAACAGGTCATCCTTTAACGTTTTACATCGAAAAGGTGGTTTTTCTTTTCCTTTCTCCGTTTGAAAAATGCATTACAGCTTACAAATAACATCCTGGTGAGGATGCATTTCCTGAGGGTAATGACCAATAAAGGCTTCGGGCAAAGTCCCGCCTGCAACTCCTCTAGCCAGCACTATTAACAACAAGGGCACAGCTTTTCAAGAGGCCCCGGTACTTCCATAATAAATGCTAACAGGTGCTCCTTTTATGTGGGGATCCTCAAGCACCTTACAGATACTACTCATTAAGTCTCATGAGGCCTCTAGGAGACAGACCCAGTGAGACACATAAAAGGGAATCCTGTTACTCATCAAAGAGAGAAAACAGCAACCAGCTCATATACTTGATAGAGCAACAACAATTTTACTGAAGGAAACATTAGAAACATTACCTAGAAATCTCTAACCTAGATGCTTTCTTCTGAGACTCATTCACTTATTGGCAAAATGAGAATAATAACGCTAGTTCAGCCAACTTAATGAGGTTAGAGAGTGCAGATCAAATGAAGGGGGCAGAGGGAAAGGGGCTGAGTAAACTCTGATGTCCATACAGATAAAAGGCATTATTTCCATGATCTAAATCAAACCGAGATTTGAGGCAGAAAATGCCATCTCTAAATCATGTGCCCAATACAGGGAGCCTTTTTTCCAAACAGCTTGGGCATTATTTATACAAATGCAAATTCTATTTCTATGTCTATGATCACATTCCTATAGGGTACAGGAGAAGATGAAGGAAGAGAAAGCAAAATGAGAGTCAAAGCACACAGACACAATTATCCTTGATTGTAATGTTTGCATATATTCAACATTCAAAACATTTTTTCATCTGCCTGGAAAACATTCATGATAGAAGAAATAGAACTGTACAGACTCTGCAATGTATTATGTCGCTTTATTCAGATTTGTTTTCCTTTTTTTTTTTTTAACTCCAGTTACAAAAATTACAGCTTTAAAAGTTTCACTGAAATTCCCATAAAACTGCAGGAATTCACCTGCCAACTGGATTTGCTGCTGCAGGAGATAATCCACTTTGGTTCAGAGGTGGCCTCTTTTGCTTGAAAGGAAACCAGGGTCTTCCTGAAACTGTCATGGGCTATCTAAACCATGCCAGCCTTTAGAACTTACACCCCCAAATTTCTGAAATTCCCAAGTATCTCCCTTCAAAAACGAGACGGGGGCACCTCCATGTATTTAAAGAGGTCCATTAATTTTATCTCCCGAGGTCTAAGTAAAAAACAAAACAAAACAAACAAAAAAACCTGGCAATTTGCTTTAAAACATACAGAGTACTGGACAGGCGTGGTGGCTCACGCCTGTAATCCCAGCACTCTGGGAGGCCGAGGCCGTCGGATCACGAGGTCAGGAGGTCAAGACCATCCTGGCTAACACGGTGAAACCCTACCTCTACTAAAAAATACAAAAAATTAGACGGGCGTGGTGGCGGGCCTGTAATCCCAGCTACTCAGGAGGCTGAGGCAGGAGAAAGCGTGAACGCGGGTGGCGGAGCTTGCAGTGAGCCAAGATCGCACCACTGCACTCCAGCCTGGGCGACAGAGTGAGACTCCATCTCAAACAAACAAATAAAAAAACACATACAGATTACTTTCCCAAGGAGTTGACAATGTGGTGAGAAACAATCAGAAGCCAGAACTCAAAAACACAGAGGGGCAAGTTGTTCTGTTACTAGAGTAGGTTGGTAGCCAAGTTTTAGTTTCATTTAGAAACTTTTATAAAGAACTTTCCATGAACATGAAAGTTATGACAGTCATCTGTCACAGTCAGTAACCGATCCACCTTTCTTAGGATTGAGGAATTCCCCATTGTGAGTGTCTGAGAGGGGCATGGTTTGTCTCTCATTACGGAAGGAGAAAAAGGCCAGCTTCTCTCTCCCCTTGCCTTGTCAGGGATATAACTGGAAACTAAGTTAGCCAATCAGATGCAGCATTTCAAGGTCCAGCCAAAGCACTGCCCAACATCTAGTGTATCTCGGTTGTGTGGACAGGGCTTAGGCAGCAGCTCCAGTGCAATTCGAACCATTCTGTCTATACTGCGAACTGTCCAATATTCCTTAATAATTTCTTTTTCTGGTTAAGTTAACCAGTTTCCATTGTTTTCTGCAAAGAGCCCACAATGGACTAATCACAGGCTAAAGAGGCAACGCTTTCTAATGTTAATACTGGGGGGATCCTGAGCAACTGTCCATGCGCGGTTCATTTTATAGATATAAGAAGCAGGAGGATGCAAGAAGAAAAAGTGATTTAGCAAAAGTCATTTAACAATAGTCATTTAGCCTGAAATTTAAAACTGCCAGGCACGGGAGCTTGTGCCTGTAATCCCAGCACTTTGGGAGGCCGAGGCAGGTGGATCACTTGAGGTCAGGAGTTCGAGACCAGACTGGCCAACATGGTGAAACCCCGTCTCTACTAAAAATACAAAAATTAGCTGGGCGTGGTGGTAGGTGCCTGCAATCCCTAAGCAGCTGGCTGAGGCAGGAGAATCACTTGAACCTGGGAGGTGGAGGTTGTAGTGAGCCAAGATTGCGCCACTGCACTCCAGCCTGGGCAACAGAGACCCTCTTTCAAAAAAGCAAAAAGAAGGAAGGAAAAAGGACAGTGCGCAGGGGGGTGTGGGTGGCTTGAGGAGACTGGGGGAAGAACAGGGCTTTGAATTCTCAGCATATTTACTTGACTTAAAGAAGCGGCCAGGCTCGGTGGCTCATGCCTGTAATCCCAGCACTTTGGGAGGTCAAGGCGGGTGGATCACGAGATCAGGAGATCAAGACCATCCTGGCTAACACGGTGAAACCCCATCCCTACTGAAAAAATAAAAATAAAAAAATAAAAAAAATTAGCCGGACGTGGTGGCGGGCGCCTGTAGTCCCAGCTACTCGGGAGACTGAGGCAGGAGAACGGCGTGAATTCGGGAGGCAGAGCTTGCAGTGAGCCAAGATCGTGCCACTGCACTCCAGCCGGGGTGACAGGGCAAGACTCTGTTTAAAAAAAAAAAAACAAAAAAAAAAACAAAGAAGCAACATGGAGTATAAAGATGACCCAACTTTCCACCCATCCCCAAAGCGTGATCTGGAATGACACTCTCTGAATCAGCACTTGCTGCATGGAGCACCACTTTGAGAACAATTCCAAAGCTGCACCTTGGCTCAGTGGGAATGAGTTCACCAATCAATGTTACGGGTCTAGTAAGAGTGAGAAGGAAAACAGAGACATGTATTCACCATCATTGATGTACTGGGAATAAATCCCAGACTAAGAGTTAAAACAGGTGCGTTTTGGCCTTAGCTCTGTCTGGCTAGTAGACTCTTGGATTAGAGGAATTCATATCATGTGGGAGCATGCTAGAACTGGAGAATTTCCTTAGATATACTGAATCACAATCTGCATTTTAAGAAAATAACTGGGTGATTCACATAGCCACCTCTAAAATTGCCTGATTTGGGAAAATTCCCTTCTCTGTCTCCACTGTACTAGGGAAATATTTATTGAATGCCCACCATATGTAGGGTGCTGGGCCAGGACTATTAGAATATACAAGGAACTGACAAATCTGGTCTAGAGTTCACATACAATTAAGAGATTTACTTTATATGTCATCAGCTACCCTCCAGAGTAGTAATCAGGGGTTTTTATTTTTGGCTGCTATAAAAGCCAACGGGAGCAATGCTAAATGAATGGGAATCCCTTTGGACTGCACTGCTAACAAAACCTAAAAGAAAATCTGTTTACACCTTCATACTACATTCTTCCAAACCTTCTGAGTACAAAAGCAATCAGCAGTTGCCTGTAATTACTGTGTCATGTGGATACTACTGACTTCACATTGTCCTCCTTGCTTACATCATCGTGCGACTTCAGAGAAAAATAATTATCACTACAGGCCAACACAGGTAAGTAGGAAATCCAGAGGAACGGTGCTTTCTACACTCCAGCAGATCTGGAGGGCAGAAAAGCAGGAGGAAGGAGAAATCTGGACCAGTATAGTTTGGAAAGGCATAAAACCTAACTAAATTTTATAAAGATTAGGCAAGATGAGCATCACTTTATTCTACATATTGGAGTCTGCCAGTTCAAAAGGAATCTTATGTTCTAGATGAGTTATTAGTAGAATATACAGGCAAATGGCTCTTGAAATGTATACATGAATGATACAATTTTGATATGTAATGGGCTCCCTGTAGAATGTCCCAAACCCTGCAGCCTATTTCTCCAACAACCTAAAACTCACAGGTATGTGTTCTGTTAAGCTTGGTTCTAAAATGACTTTTATTATAAACTTAGTGACATGTTTCCATGGGGAAAAAAAATTCCAAAACATAGAACTGTAATTTTTTAGGTAAGAAGAAACTATGATAATGCTATCCCAATCCCACAGTGGGTATCTTTAGCCTGGAAATGGGAATGCATTTGAAGTGCTTTCATAAATATGTTGTCACTGTCCCTCACCTGGATTATATTCTATGGCCTTCCTCATATGACAGGAAAAGGCTCCAAGATCTGTGACAACAGGAGCTGTGTCTCTCTTATTCATCTCTCTTTTTACAGCATTTAGTATGGTCTTTGGCACACATATAATTGTTGAAACAATGAGTGAATCAATGCAACCACCTCAAAAAAAAAAAAAAAAAAAAAAAAACCTTATGGTTATTACAGGAGGAAATCTGGCAGCATATTTCAAAGATGAAGCAGAAGTACATGGAGAAAAGTCTCTTGCTCTCAAAAAGCCTACAGAGAAAGAGTGCCATCACCTCACAGCACTTCTAAGCCTTTTCCAGTTATGGAAGCCATATGACCCCAGGTTTATGAGAACAGATCTGAAGTAGTTTTGACATAAAAACAAGAAATTGGCCAGGTGTGGTGGCTCATACCTGTAATCCCAGCACCTTGGGAAGCAAAGGTGGGGGGATCACTTGAGCCCAGGAATTCAAGACCAGCCTAAGCAACACAGGGAGACCCTGTCTCTACAAAAAAAAAGAAAGAAAGAAAGAAAGAAAGAAAGAAAGGAAAGAAAGAAAGAAAGAAAGAAAGAAAGAAAGAAAGAAAGAAAGAAAGAAAGAAAGAAAGAAAGAAAGAAAGAGAGAAAGAAAGGAAAAGAAAAGAAAATTAGCCATGTGTGGTGGCACACACCTATATTCCCAGTTACTCTGGAGGCTGAGGTGGGAGGATCGCTTGAGCCCAGGAGGTTGAGGCTATAGTGAGCCAAGATGGTGCCACTGCACTCCAGTCTGGGCAACAAAGGGAGACCTTGTCTCAAAAACAAATGAACAAACAAAAAACCAAGAAATTGTTTTCATCCCTCATATCCTGCAATAGCTGTTTCACATGTTATCTCTTTTAGCTTCTCAATTTTAAAGTTAAGGAAACCGAGACTCAAAGGGTTAAGCAATTTGCCTCTAGTCTAAAATAAAGTTCATAGAAGAGGCTGCACTCAGCCTAAGATCTGCTAGCTGCTAGCATGGTGATACTTATGCTCTAAAAAGAATTGTGATCTTCATAAAGAACATAGTGGCTATAATCAAAGTAAAATCCCAGTGCAAGTGTCATGAGGAACTTTGATATTACTCTCTAGATTATTTGAGTCGTAAAACTTCTTTGCTTCTCTATCCTTCCTCTCCTCTTGTATTCAAAATATTTTAGACCGATTTATTGGCCCTGAAATGGATCTAAGCTGACCATTGTTTTACAGTCTATAATCCTAGGGATTAAAGCTTGGGTGAGTTTCTTTTAAGATAGACCAGGTAAAACCCCAGAGAGGGCCTCTTCCATGTCCATCTAACTGACTGCTCTTCAGATACATTTCTCCTACATTTTAAATAAGCCATTTTTTCATTTAGGCTGAATCACTAATGCAGGGAGTCATGGCTAGAAGCGGGAAGCTGTGGAGGTGCCCAAGAATTGAATCTGCAAAAAGTCATTCATTGCCAAAATTACTGAGCAAATTCAAAGGACTCAAATGCATTCGCTCACGAGGGCAATTTGCTTCTAGGAAATTGGGAGGAGAGAGGGGTCACTGAAGCCAAAGCCACATAGAGGATGACAAACAGGATAAGGAAAAGCAAGAAGGCAGACCTTTCAACTCTGTCAGCATCAAAGATTCAGACCCAAGAAAAACGCTTATAGAAAAGGCTTTGCCTATAAACATGTTGATTTACCTTCTATTTGGATGGATTTCTAAATTTTCCTGGAAAGTCCAGGTTATTGAAAATAACTGCACTGCCAGTGTCTCTTGGTTTAAAGGTCTGCTAAAAATTCTACAAAAAATCTAGCAACAAAAGCCTTGAATGTCTCAACATATTTCATCCATCTCATCTTAGAGGTTTCACCAACACCCAAATGTCCAGCTGTTTACATGTGCAATTTATGACTCCTTCAGTGTGTCGTCCTCTTTTGGGTTCTCTGCAATGTGGGATAGGCACAGTAATAGCTGTCCCCTACATAAGAAAACCATTTATTTAAAATATCACACAGGATAAAGGCAGAGTTACAAACACTGCAAGTCTGTCAATTCCACTCACTGATTTTCTTAGCTCTCTCCAGCCGGCTATCATCTTTCATGAAGTGCCAACTAGCAACAAAAATACTGACTTGTGTTACATCAAAAAGGTTTCTTTGAGGGGAAAAAAAGGCAAAAGTCACTGTGTTAGTCTTTCTTTTTACACTGCATAGGCCTAGTTCTATTTCAGAGCATTTCATCCAATGGCCCATCTCTGTTCCCACAAACACCTTATTAAGTATTATTTTGACTTCTTAAAGCTGGATTTTAAAAACTCATATCCCTGGAAGCAGTGGTCCCTCTGGGGGGAAAAAAATCACAATTTCTCCTTATGATAAATGATTATTACATTCACTGCATTTAACAAACTGCATTTAAAAATCATGTCAGTAGTCTAGCTGAGGGGAAAATCACAAATTAGGTAAGCTGTAGTCCTTGTCTCAAGGGATTCAGACTCTCAAAAGAGAAGATGGGCATAGGGGTACTGTCACTTAACAATCTCAGTCATAACAGCAAAAATAATAACACATTGTGAGACAGCAAAATACCACTCAATCTGCTTACAAAATAGAAAAATACTTCTGCCTTTAATCAGATCCATTTACAGGTGGGGCTGCCTTTGTTTGCCTGTGACCCATACAGTGACACTGGAGCCCTGTCTTCTCAGAAGGGTGCCATGCTTGGTTCAATGCTCTGCTGTGTCTTGAAATCCTGAACAATTTTTGAACAAAGGGTCCACATTTTAATTTTGTGCTAGTTCCTGTAAATTGGTAGTTGGTCCTGCTTGCAGGCTAAAACCTGCAAATCTTAATCTCACTGGCTTAGGAACACCTTCCTTTCATATTAGTTCCCATGGTTAAATGAGAAACCCTGGAGGCAGAATAGTGAATGTTATTCGTCTAGTACAGCCTCCAGTTGAGATGGCAACTTCCTCCTTATTGAACAGGCCTGCTGTGAATGATACTGTTGATCTTCCCTGGATGGCATACCCCTTATCATACATATCTTAGACCTTTGGAGTGGATAGAGAACATCTAGGCCAAAGGACCCATTTTGCAGGTGAAGAGCCAGGGCATTTGGGTGACTCACCAGAGAATGAACAGTTAGTTCCTGACAAAGAGGGTAAAACCAAGGCCAGTGCTCTTTCAACCACTGGAAATTCTATTTGAATGAGTCTGACAAACTAGGGCGGGAGTCTGTCTGCCCAGCCTATTACCTTAAGTAGGCACCTGTTCACAATGCCTGGCATGTAACAAATATTTGGTTCAATGCAGGCATGGACATATGCACGAGCAAATACGAAAGGTAATAAAACAACAAATTATGTTCCACTAGGCACAGAATCTTAAACTTTTTAGTTGTTAGTTTACTTAACGAGCTTCAAACTTTCTCAAAATCTTCAATATTTTTTATCTTTCAAGGAAAGAATGCTGTTCTGAGAAAAATACCAAACAGAGAATGCAAAATAATTATGATGATGATAATCACAGCAGTAACATTTACCTGGAACATAGCAATCGAAGAAGGCTGAGAGATCTTGCTTGCAACTGGTCCAGATATCACATCCAATAATTTCCACTGGATGTGATATCTGAAGCAATGACTGGAAAAGTGTATGCGCAAAGCCTGTAGGGTTTTTGACATGTCAGTCAGTATTTTAAAAAATAAAAAATAAAAAAAATTAAAACACTACACTACAGAATAGGATTTTTTTTACTTGTAGAGAAAAGTAAAATTAAAACCATTTCCTTACAGAGGAAGTACTTAAGACACCGATGAAAAAGGGCATGAAAAGGCCAAGGACCTTGAGTTCTGTGCCCACTAAAACAAACAACCCAAAAGCCCACAGCCAAATAGAAAACAGAAATAACTGAGCCCAGGTTGATTAAATAGCTTCCCAGATAGTGGATCATTTGCATTAAATCTGTATCCTTTCTGATCCTTAGTTTCTTCAATTGGGGTGATAATGAAGACACACATCTCCTAAGTTGCTGGAAAGAGCGAGTGAGTTCATTCATGTACAGTGCATGGAAGAGTGCTGGATATACAGTAAGTGCTCAATAAGTATTTTCTGTCTATGGGCTAAGCCTGACCAAGCAGTGCCTGCAACACTGAGCTCAAGTCAGAAATACTACAAGGAAGGTAAAGAAACACACAGGTAGTAGAGAAACTAACCTGAGCTCAAAAAAGATGAAAAGATGATCCACAGGCAGAAGGCTAAATCATAGGAAGTGTCACCTCTGAGTGCTTTCCTCCTCCTCCTCACTCTGGCACAAATATGATACGAGCACTTCCTCCATGCTCTTCAATGTGAAAGACATCAGAGACACAACAGAAAACAAAAGACATCATCTACCCATCGCCATGCTCACAGACGAGCCAGAAAGGCAGTTATTAGACATGGATTGGGAGCTTAACATTTTCTGAATGAATGAACCAATGAAAAATAGTGCCCTCCTCTTCCAAAATCAAAGAACTATAAGCAGGCTCAATAGATTTTTCTAGTAAGTCATCATGCCAGATTCCCTATTACTGCTTCTATTAGGGACACAGGGGATGAGACTGAAGGAGTGTGCCAAAGGTGAAGATCTTCCCAGCAATTCCTACCTATAAAGCTTTTACATCCGGATTAACATGCTTCTCTCAACGTGCATATCTATCTGTATATGGGTATGTGTCTCAAAAGGGGTATCTATCTGTAATGTGTTTCATAGAAAAGTATAAGAGCAGTCGGGTGCGGTGCCTCATGCCTGTAATCCCAGCACTTTGGGAGGCCAAGGCAGGCCGATCACCTGAGGTCAGGAGTTTGAGACCACCCTGGCCAACATAGTGAAACCCTATCTCTACTAAAAATACAAAAATTAGCTGGGCATAGTGGCAGGTGCCTGTAATCCCAGCTACTTGGGAGGCTGAGGCAGGAGAATTGCTTGAACCTGGGAGGTGGTGGTTGCAGTAAGCCAAGATCGCACACTGCACTGCAGCCTGGGTGACAGAGAGAGACTGCATCTCAAAAAAACAAAACAAAATAAAAAAAAAAAGAAAGAAAGAAAGAAAAGAAAGGAGAAGAGGAAGAGCTTGCCAAATGGGTGATCTTGTCATTGATCAAGAAGTGCAAGACTACCTATCACTCACTGTCATCCCAACCAGTGGGACCAGTCAACATCTTTCTTGAGATATTCAGACCTCAAGAAGAAGTAATGAAGTACCAAATGAAATGTGGGGGGCGGAGGGGTGGAGAATGGCAAGTGTCAGCCATCATTTCTCCCCAGGCTATGAAGACAGGCTTAAGCAACTAAATGCAAATTAATTACTTTATTCATATATCAAAAAAAAAAAAATAAGACATTTACACACAGAAGCAAGATTCAAAGACATAAAGGCTTCTACAGTTGGAAGACTGTAGGCTTATCTCTAAATATCCACATCTGGTCAACCCCCATCCCCCCCCCAAAAAAAAATCATTTCTAAAAATGGATCAGTGCTAGAGTGATGTGGGAGAGGAGAAGAAAGTGTGATGGTGAAGTATCCATCAAGTTTTAAATATACATTTCTATATTTATATAAGCAACATGACAAATTGACAAAGTCCTTTCCAACAGGCAGACAGATTTGTCAGAGGCGTTTGAACCACAGTGACTCCATCTTGAGTGGGGGCTGGGTAAAATAAGGCAGAGACCTACTAGGAGGCTGCATTCCTGGAAGGTTAGTTGGGCTTAGTCATAGTGCAAGATAGGAGGTCAGCACAAGATACAGGTCACAAAGACCTTGCTGATAAAACAGCATGCGGTAAAGATACCAGCCAAATCC
The DNA here is from genome assembly GCF_001698545.2 of Rhinopithecus bieti. Lineage (NCBI taxonomy): Eukaryota > Metazoa > Chordata > Mammalia > Primates > Cercopithecidae > Rhinopithecus > Rhinopithecus bieti. The sequence goes on from NW_016803416.1 coordinate 1,623,856, forward strand.
CACCAAAACCAAGATGGCAACAAAAGTGACCTTTGGTCATCCTCACTGCTCAATTATGCGCTAATTATATTACATTAGCATGCTAAAAGACACTTCCTCCAACGCCATGACAGTTTACAGATGCCACACCAATCCCCAGAAGTTATCCTATATGGTCTAAAAAGGGGAAGAACCCTCAGTTCTAGGAATTGCCCACCCCTTTCCTGGAAAACTCATGAATAATCCACCCCTTGTTTAGCACGTAATCAAGAAATAACCATAAAAATAGGCAACCAGCAGCCCTCGGGGCTGCTCTGCCTATGGAATAGCCATTCTTTATTCCTTTACTTTCCTAATAAACTTGCTTTCACTTTACTCTATGGAGTCGCCCTGAAATCTTTCTCGCACAAGATCCAAGAACTCTCACTTGGGGTCTAGATGGAGGCCCCTTTCCAGACATGGATACATTTCCTATATGTACTCAGACATATATGCATATGCCCTAAAAAGGAGGGATGTTTAGAAACAAACAAACAAAACTGATATATTAGCAATTGATAAATCTTTATAAATTATACACTACAATGACATATATGATATGTGTGGGGCGGGTGGGTGTATGAGAGGGAGGGAAGGAGGAAGAGAAGGAGATGAAAAGGGGAAGGTGGGAATAAGAGAGGGGAAAACCAAACACCTAGGCATGGTTATTGGCTACACATTGAGCTGGCTGTTTTACCAAAGTTATCAGTCTTTCAGAGATCAATAATAAAATGATACGGAGAGAATGAGGCTATCTATTTTCAAAAATATGCTTCCAAAGATGCCTGATGCCGGACATGCTGGTGGAGAATAGCTGCATGATGCAAAATCCCATTACTTTATCATATCCATCTATGTTTTAGGTTCCTTTCCCGGAACATCATAGCCCTAAAAGTCACTCAAGGTTTCTATTGCAGCTAAGGTCAGAATTCTAAAGTTGTGCATTCACTCCCTCTGGGTCCTAGATTTTTGATTACTTGAAATGTTCTGTTTGCAAGTCAAAGCGGTGAATCTCAAACTTAGGTAACTATGGACCACATATGAAGAAGAAAATGCCCATGTGAAAATAAGTCAAGTGAATGCATTTACTTTATTTTTATTGAAATGTAATTTATTATGCACAAATACAAAATTTTTAAAACAAAAGCAATTTAAATTATTTCAATTTGAAATTACGTAGTTTTACTGAAACTCAATTGTCCATATTGAGTTTTGCAGTAGAAAAATAACATCCGAGGCCAAGTTATGTATTTGAGGGTTTTGGGGGTGCTTTAACTTCTAAGTGTTACAGAGTGTCTATTTACATAAGCATGAAAACTATTGAACAGAAAAGTTATTAGGAACTTCAAAGCTTTGCTTGCAGGTTAAGGATAATCAGAATTCAACTTAACCAAATGCTGGCCGGGGAGCAATCCCTTCATACTGATTTTACAGACTGACTTAGTAAATCTGAAAAGATATTTTGTTCACAGGAAGACTAGTTTTGAGGAATTAGAAACTGCATTAAATGGCATCTAAACCAATTACTGAGTCTGGGGGCAGGAAGGGAAATGCTATACCATACAACTGCTAAGACTACTTCTAACAAATGTAGGAGGCTGTTATGTAAAAATGGGAATCCCACTCAAAACATAAACATAGTACTGCCTGCTTGCCAGGGTTCTTGAGTCTGCCCACACCTCACTGTCCCACACGCACTTCCCTCCACCCCTTTTCTGTTCAAATACTGCAAAAATCTTTTGGATTTCCTGAGCCTTCATTTTAGCACATGCCAATTATAGGAACACACATGCACAAAGTTAAGAAATCCACGGCTTTGCTTAGTGCTAGGTTCATCAAGATGACCCAGAAAATACGTGTATGACTGTTCTTAATTTGATTATAATCAAAATGAAAATGTAAAGTAAAAGAGAGCTTGGATTTCCATCCATGGACAGTCAAACTCCAGTCAGTGAAGCCTAGAGCTGGCTGCCAGGGCAGCACTCAGAGTGGCTGAGTAACCTGTCCAAGGACACCCAGAGGGGATGCAAACCTAACATGCTCCTAACATCTTCCCCATGCTCACTCCATCCTAGCCATACTGGCCTTCTTCTGTTCCTTGAAGAAAGCTCTCATGGCCTTGGTACTGGCTGCTCTCTCTCAGTGGTAAGTTCTTCCCCAAACCTCCCAAAACTGGCTCTATGCTACACTCACTTTTCGCCTCCAAAGTCTCTCTTGAAGAGGCCTTCTCATCTTTTAGAACCAGTCACTTTCTAACATTCATGGAACTATCTTAAATCTCTGCCATAGCTCTTATCAGTCTCAGACGTTCTGCTGTAGTGTTGTGTTTTTTTTTTTTTTTTTTTTTTTTTTTTTTTTTTTTTTTTTTGGTTTATTTGAGACGGAGTCTTGCTCTGTCGCCCAGGCTGGAGTCCAGTGGTGCGATTTCAGCTCACTGCAACCTCTGCCTCTCGGGTTCAAGTGATTCTCCTGTCTCAGCCTCCTGAGTAGCTGGATTACAGGCGCATGCCATCACGCCCCACTAATTTTTGTATTTTTAGTAGAAACGGGGTTTCACCGTATTAGGCAGGCTGTTTTCCAAATCCTGACCTCAAGGGATCCACCAGTCTTGGCCTCCCAAAATGTTGGGGTTACAGGCACTCTCCGATGTTTTAATCTACGTCTGCAAGTGATGAGAGCTACGGCAGAGATTTGATTGGCAAGTTTATTTATTCTCTGTCTACTTGAATATAAGCCCCGTGAGTGCTGGGACCTTCTTGGTCTTATTTACTGCCATGTCCCATGTACCTAGGCAAGTCTGGCCCATTATAAATAATCAACAAACATTTGCTTAATGAACAAATGAAGGAAGAAATAGGAGGCACAGGGCACAGAAAGATGATACAAGTGTCCCTCTATTTAATCCAGTCCACTACCCTTCCTCTGAATGCTTCATATCATGTTGCTTGTTTTGCTTTGTTTTCAAACAAATAAGTCCAGACGCCTGCTCACAGGGGTCGCTGGTGGGCTCCTGCTGCCCAGCCTTGCTCCAGGTGAAGATGCCCTCTTCACAGAGCAGTCGATCCTCCCTTCCTGGCTCCAGCTCTAGGAGTCTCACCACAATCCCACAAGCAAAACCTCTATCTCCTGCCTCAAACGCTCAACACAGGTTCTCTCTCCCATCCGGAACCCTCCTGTGCCTTCTCCCTCAACACGCACTGCTTCAGCACAATGTTCTGTAACCCTTTAGTCTGAGACACCCCTGTAAATTTTCAGAACTTCCCCTTTTCCCCACCCTACAGACACGGGAAGAGCAGCACCAGGCTTGTCGGATTTTGTTCTCCTCCATGTGTTTCCCAGCAGCACTTAGCAAAAAAAGTATTAAATGGAAAAAAAAAAAAAAGGACTGTTTCTTGCTTTCAGGAACAGCATGGAAGAAGGATCCAGGGAGGCAGAGGGATAGAATGGCCCATAGCTGGCTTTATAAGAGAACTGGGAAGCAGGCGCAGTCCGTATGCTTCTGGTAGAGAAAGAGGGTTGAGTCTGGGGAGCCTGCTTGCATGTTGCAACAGGCCCCCAGGGCTTCGGCGCAGACCAGGACACGCCGTCCCATTGATGTGCCCTGTGGAAGCTCCTCTGCAGGCAGTTCCCACTGGGGAAATTCCCTCCAAGGAACTGTCACGCCCCCTTTCCCTTCCTTCTCATCTGGATAACCCTCTTTGCTTTCCTGTATCTCTTCAAAGGGCTCCTGCCTTTCAGGTTCTGGCTAGAGAATGAAATCTGAAATGCAGCCAGTTCACAGGAAGCCAGCCAGCTGGGTGCCCAAAGAACCCATAACTGTTTCACACCTCAGGCTCCTTTTACAATGCAAATGGATACCTGACTCAGGCACTGTGGTACAGGACAGCAGTGTGCACGCTTCTTTTATGTACGTATTTTTTTTTAAAGCACAGAATCTCTTCTTCCAAGAAAATGGTGTGCAGAAACTCAGGATAGAAAACCGGTTAGGAGCAGAGGTTGGGAATCTCAAAGCCACTCCAGCCCTTTCTCCCTGAATTGATCCTACACATACATCTATCCTAGAGAATCTTAGGAATTCAGCAGAATACAGCTTCAACAGTGTCGTAAGAAAGAAAGCATGTGAGCTTTTTTATCAAGACAGACCTGGCTTGAAAATCCATTCTGTTACTTACTAAACTCCCTTGGCCTTAATGTCCTCCTTATCTCTAAAATGAGGACGTATACATCTCCTAGGATTATGGTGAGAATTAAGTGATAATGGAGGTTAAAGAGGCCTACTACCCATCTTGGGCTCTCAAGAAACAACACAGCAGCTGTAGGGACAGGAGCTAATAGTGTAATGTCCATGGTTCGGTTTGTCATTTCTAAACACACACACAGGCATTCCTCCATTTCCCAAACCCAAATCCAGAAATTCCTGGTTAGTCACCTATCACACTGGTTTTTGTTGTTGTTGTTGTTGTTGTTGTTTTTGTTTTTGTTTTGTTGAGACAGGATCTCACTGTTGCCCAAGCTGGAGTGCAGTGACATCATCATGATTCACTGCAGCCTCGACCTTCCAGGTTCACGGGATCCTCCTGCCTCAACCTCCCAAGTAGTTGGGAGGTGTGCACCAACGTGCCTGGTACACAGGTATGCACCAACATGTCAACAGCACCAACAGCTAATTCTTTTTAAATTTATTTTATGTAGAGACAGGATCTCCCTATGTTGCCCAGGCTGGTCTCAAACTCCTAGGCTCCAACAATCCTATTGCCTCACTGCCTCAACCTCCCAAAGTGCTGGGATTACAGGTGTGAGCCACTGTGCCCAGCTTCCTATTACTCCTATAATCTTGTGGCATCCAAACTCGACTTTCTTAAATATTCCAGTGCAAATATGTATTTCTGTAAAATTATTATTTTTATTTTAATTTTTAGATCTCTGTAATCTCTGTAATAGTCTCAACACAGACAATCACAGGTACAGAGAGAACCAGGGCTGTCAATATACTGGAATATAAACACTAAGGGCAGGTATAATATTTAATGAAACCAAATTATATAATATACTGCTACATTCAAAGCTCCCTGGTCCTGGTTTACAAAGAAGGAACACCAGGCAGAGGTGAATTAATGAAGTCACTTTCATAAAATCTTGCCTTCATCTGTAGAAGGGTGTATGGGTTGTTCCTCTTTCTATTCAGTCCATCAGCCCACAAAAAGCTCTGCATTTGGAAAACTGGACAAATCCCATATTCACTCAAGTAGAATGGCGATCTGACTTGGCAACATGTTTCCACTGAAATTTGTGCAAAGAAAACAAAAGAGAAGGACATTATATTCATATCCATGTTCTCCTCACCAGCAAAACCCTTGAAGACTGGAATTTCCCAGCCTGTCTTCTGAGCAGGTGAGGACCTGAGCCTATTCCAACAGCCTGTGGATCTACACTCCACAAACCCCACTGTCACAGACCTCACGAGTCCACTGGAGATTTCTCCCATCCTATATACTTTGTGAGTCAAATAAATTTCCATTGGTCAAGAAGTGTGAGTGCAGCTGCCATTTTTACCTATTAAGTTAAATATCACCATAAATGACCAAATTAAAGAAGACCAAGAGAATCAGAGAGAGTCAATCTAGAACCCTGATATCACCAAGCTGCTGATTAACTTACAAACAAAATACACCACCACCACCACTTGGGAACTGTCTATCTTCTCTATTTTTAGGAAGGTAAGTTTTCCTTGTTTAAACTGTGTTGAGGGGCCAGGCACGGTGGCTCATCCCTGTAATCCCAGCACTTTGGGATGCTGAGGTGGGCAGATCACCTGAGGTCAGGAGTTCGAGATCAGCCTGGCCAACATAGTGAAATGCTGTCTCTCCTAAAAATACAAAAATTAGCCAGGCGTGGTGGCACGCACCTGTAATCCCAGCTACTTGGGACGCTGAGGCCGGAGAATCACTTGAAACCAGGAGGTGGAGGTTACAGTGAGTCAAGATCATGCCACTGCACTCCAGCCTTGGCAACAGAGTGAGACTCTGTCTCAAAATATAAATAAATAAATAAATAAATAAATAAAAAAAAAAAAAAAAAAATAATAAACTGTGTTGAGTTAGAATGTCTTCTAGATGTGGCCCAGAGCATTCTGATTAACCCATTCAACCCAGCATCCGCCACACAGGAGACTGAAAACACCGTCATTGTACCTATTATGACTCTCTTCTTCCATCTCTACATCCCTTCGCTCCCTCCGTTATAACTTCCCCTGCCCAGTATGCCCTCAAAACCCACCATTTAGCTCATTCAAATACCTTTTTTTAGATTTATGCTTGTTTGGCATTTTTTCCCAGAGTGGCTGTATGTATTTAATATGATTAACAGCTTTAGTCATTAAACAGCGTTTCTTTAAGAGGATTGCACGAGATTACCCTTAGGGTCTTGGGCTGAAATCATTGCACTTGTACACAGCCAATGTAGGTAATGGAAGTTCATCATAATGTAACAAGTTCACTCAGTACTTAATATAATCGACGACACAACCCATAAAAATATTCTTCCTAAACTAATCAAATCATTAAAATGTCAGCTTCTACACAGACGCTCCATGGCACTCCTGCCCCTGGCCCAGATTCAATTCAAATGGAATTTTGCTGAATCGCCCTGATTTATGAAGTCTGTGTTTCTTCATCCTGCCCCCTCCCTGTTGCTCAACTCTGCTGCCTGAATATAGTTGTCCCAGCAAGCAAATAAACTGGCTGGAAGCCAGAAGCCATCACACAAAGCAAGCTCTTGTCAAACGGTTTCCTTATTAGCTGTTCACATAGAATAAAGACTGTAAGGTTTTCCCCTGTACCCAACATGTTCAGAGCATTTTCCCATTTGTTGGAAATCTGAGATCAGGAAGAAAAATAAATCTTATGCACTACACGCCAGAGAGAGAGCATTGGATTCAGTGAAGAGAAGGATAAAAAGAGTGTGTGAATGTGTGTGTATACACACATTGCAGCCCATGGTTTATTAACAGGGAGTAATTATGACAATTGCTTCCTGTGGGTCTGTAATCAGCCTGGTATTTCTCAAGGCACTCTATTGGAGCACTGCTTACTCTAGTCACAGATTGCCTGAATATTCTCCAAAACAAAACTGATAAAAATAAACAGCTAGTTTTGAGGGTATTCACTTTTGAAACTGCAGTACCAGACACCTCAACGGGAAATATCTCGTTTGCCCCACACTATTCCAAACCCAATGCTTCACATTCGCACACTTCCTCTACAGAGATCCAAAACAGTTTCTAGACTGCAGTGCTATCCACTATGGTAGCCTTTATGTAGCCCCATGAGGTGACTTCAATTTAATTAAAATTAAACAGGCCGGGCACGGTGGCTCACGCCTGTAATCCAAGCACTTTGGGCGGCAAAGGCAGGAGGATCATTTGAGGTCAGGAGTTTGAAACCAGCCTGGCCAACATGGTGAAACTGTCTCCACTGAAAATAGAAAAATTAGCTGGGCATGGTGGTGGGGACCTGTAATCCCAGCTACTCAGGAGGCTGAGGCAGGAGAATTGCTTGAGCCTAGGAGGCGAAGGTTGCGGTGAGCAGAGATCACACCATTGCACTCCAGCCTAGGTGACAAAGCGAGACTCCATCTCAAATAAATAAATAAATAAATAAACAAACAAACAAACAAAAATTTAAAATTCAGTTTCTTAGTCAAACTAGCCACACTTTGCGTGCTCCACAGTCCCATGTGGCTTATGGCTGGAACACTGGACAATAAAGATAAAGATTATTTCTGGCATCACAGAAAGTTCTACTGGACAGCTGTATAATCTATAGCATAACATATCTTCAAATGGAAGGGTCAAAAATAGCTGAGAATGAGCAGTTATTTTTCTTTACAATGGTGAAAAGGAGTGTGCCAATCTCTATAACTGTTAAAGGAGGCATACTCATAATTATTTTTATTTTTCAATAAGATAAATTTGGACCCAATGCCCACTGGCATTTTTATCATAAATAAATGTTACCACATAAGCATAAAATAATCAAAGAAATTCAGGAAATAGTTATTGAATAGTCACTATTGAAAAGCACACCATCCTAGCACATATTCACTGCCTCAGCTCCCATGGAAACCCTTTGGGCATCCATCAGTACATCCCAGGCGGTCACGGCCATTTGCCATTCCCAAATAAATTATACAGTCTCATGTCCCCTCCTTTTATGTTTCAAGCTGTTTTTTTTTCCCATTGGAAGCCTCCCTTGCCTGTAAAAATTCAAAGCCTCACTCAAATGCCACCTATTCCATGGACTGTGCCTCAGCCCCGTAAGAACTGGCCCATCAATAATAGCATTCATAACAATAGCTAACATCTGTGAATGTGTGTCAATTTATACTTTACACAGAGAGTATCTTATTTAATCCTCACGTGAAGACAACCCTATGAAGCAGGTACCACTGTTGTTTCCATTTGAAGATGAAAAATAGTGACCGGACACGGTGGCTCATGCCTGTAATCCCAGCACTTTGGGAGGACAAGGCAGGTGGATCACCTGAGATCAGGAGTTTGAGACCAGCCTGACCAACATGGCGAAACCCTGTCTCTACCAAAAACACAAAGTTAGCCGGGCATGGCAGCGTGCGCCTGTAATCCCAGCTGCTCGGGGGGCTGAAGCAGAAGAATCACTTGAACCCGGGAAGCAGAGGTTGAAGCAAGCTAAGATCGTACCACTGCACTGCACTCCAGCCTGGGCAATAAGAATGAAACTCCATCTTGGAAAAAAAAAGAAAAAAGAAAAATAGTGAAGGTGAGAAAATTATATTACTTGCCTGAAGTCCCACAACTAATAACTAATGGAGCTGGAATTTGACCTCAAGGCCCTCTAACTTCAGATACCATATTCTTAACTCATGTCCTGTGCACTTCTTTTCTTGTGGTGCATATTTATTCCTTTCATTATTGTGAGCTGTGTACACATCTGTCTCAATCTCATCTCCTTCCCTTGTCAGTTCCTTGAATGCAAAAACTACATCTTATTTGCTTTTGTCCTCACCCAGCACACAATAAATAGAAAAGAAGAAACAGAAGATTATTGAGAAAATGAATGAATGAATGAATGAGTGCTTCTATTTGGCTATTGGATTGTGACTGTAACTTGCAGAATCTAGTTCTAGACCAAACTAGGACATGGTGGCCCTTTTCCATCCCCTGACATGATTCTTGGGTCCACCATTGATGTCCCAGTTTTCCTCTGAACAATTTTCACCATTACACCAATAAGTCATGGCATTCAATGGCACAGGCCAGGATTTACCAACTGTCAGATTCTGAGTGGCAGCCAGAATGTCATCCAAGAAGTAATACTTGTTTCAAGTCATCTACCCTAGGGCCTAGCCCATGTGGGCAGCAGATGACAGCAGGCTACCTGCCCAGGCTGACTGGTGAGATGATGTAGACTGGCATCCAGGGGAGCGGGTGGAAGAAAATGCTGGCACAGGCAACCTGTGGTATAATCTCAATGGCTATGGAATTCTGGGGGAGGGGGGGGAAGAGTGGCAAGCTGAGCTAGCATTCCTGGAAGAGCCCCCCATATCTGGAAGGCTTGAAGAAACATTCCCACAGGGCTAAAAGCACTAGGCATCAGTGAAGGATGTTCCAGCTCATTTCAATTCAAACAACCTTTACTAAATAGCTACACAGGGAGAGCCCTGGGGTCTGGGGAGTAGCTATTTAAAGGTGAATTAAAACATGCTGTACCCTCAAGAAACTCATTAGTCTAGCAGGAAGCCAGACATTAAGCCAATCCATAGTGATACAAGGTGATCTTGATAAGGTCTACCATGAGGCACAAGAAGACTCGGGAGATGATAACATCATTAGTTCAGAATGAGAATTTCTGGTCTGGGAAAAACTTTATAAAATTGAAATCTGCCTGGGTCTTGAAGGATCGGTAGGAGTTTGACCTGTGAGTACAATGGAAGCTGCTGGCATCCTGCGCCTATTCCTTTTATTGATCAGTGCAGTCACCCCCAGGTTGCTGGGATTCTTGCAGGGGAAATGCCTGGGTAATTACCTACCCCCACCCAAGGCAGCCTACAGCCAATTATTGACTGATATGAGGGTCTCCATGGGGCCATATATGCCATTCATGCTGCAGATTCCCCAGGGGTTAAGGCTGAGGTTGGACTTCAACTAGACCCACATCCTTCCCCAGCTTCCTGCCCTGTCCTAGCCTGCTTCTCACATTCCTTTACTGACTTCTATAAAGAAATCTCTCTCAATAAGTCCCTTGCAGGAGAATCCTCGTCTCAGGACTCCTCTAGGGAACCCTACCTAAGTCAGAGGCAAGTGGGGAAGCAGCAACCAAACTACAGAGACTGTCATGTGCAAGCGATCCAGGCATGGATATCTGATGAATGCCAGCAGTCTACCAAGTATCACGTTAAGAAGTTCAGATCTTTATTATGCAGGCAATACACAGCCACTGGACAGTTTAGAAGAAGATAAGAAAATCAGAGTTCCTAACCTGCAAAATTTTAAAGCAGGGACTTTGCTAGTATAACACATGGAGGGGAGAATAGGCTAGGCCCATAGTTCAGAAAGCTGGTGGTCTGTGCAGCCTCCAGTAAGGCTGGCTCTAAGGTAGTGAGAGTGGAACATGGAAAAAGGGTAAATTCGACAGGGGCAGAAAAAGCAACACATTTTGCAAAGTAGTCAGGAAGGCAAATCCAGGCATTCGCCACACACAGCGCAGAAAGGGTTGATCATGAATGAACATTTTTTCAGCCCAAACCACATCCAGTCTTCTTAAGAGACCTGGCACAGAAGAGCTCTGTTCGTATACATAGCACACCCTCATGTTAAATCCTTGGTTATTCCAGAATGGATCCTTCAAAAAGTTTCAAACACAAAACTCACTGTCACTTTTCTTCAAGTGACCACTCATTTTATAATAAAAACATGAGGCAGAAATCACAACTTCAAGCCTCCTGCCATCCAATTTAAGACCTACAGGCAAAACGTACAAATGGCTGGAAAGCCTCACCCCTCTTGCTGTGTCACTCCACACTGTGAATGCCATCACTGTCTCTGCCTGTACTAATGCTACAATCCTAGTTCTACAAGTGGAATGCACAGTATCATCCTATTTTCAGATGGGACAACTGAGGATCAAAGTAAGTTGTTCAAGGAGTTATAGGTCTAATGGGCTTCAACACCTATGACCTTCTCATCACCTGCTGCTACCGTCTTAGCCTCAGTAATGTTCAACCTCATTAATTTTAACATGGAGGACCCATGCATATATTAAAATCCAATTCTTCAACTCTTTAAACTCAGCTCAAGCTTCATTCCTTCTATTAGGTCTGTATCCCAGATGAATCAGACCTTTTGCTGCATCCTCATTGTACCTGCGTACACAGACCACAACTGTACCACCTATATACTTGAGGCATACATTTATCATAACTCCTCTGGGTTTCTTCCTTATGAGACTATAATGATATAGGGGAAAGGCAGACCTGGCCCCTGTCTTTATATCCCCGGAACCTAGCACAGAGGCTGGTAGGAGTAAATGATAAGAAAACTATACTCAAGGCCAGGTGCAGTGGCTCACACCTGTAATCCCAACATTTTGGGAGGCCGAGGCAGGTGGATCACCTGAGGTCAGGAGTTCAAGACCAGCCTGGCCAACATGGTGAAACCCTGACTCTACTAAAAATCCAAAAAATTAGCCGGGCATGGTGGCAGGTGCCTGTAGTCCCAGCGACTCAGGAGGCTGAGGCAAGGGAATCACTTGAACCCAGGAGGCAGGCGGAGGTTGCAGTGAGCCAAGATCACACCATGGCACTGCAGCCTGGGCAAAAAGAGCGAAACTCCATAAGAGAAAGAAAGAAGGAAGGAAGGGAGGGAGGGAGGGAGAGAGGGAGGGATGGAGGAAGGGAGGGAAGAAGGGAGGGAGGAAGGGAGGGATTGATTCTAAAATTATATAGAAAGGCAAAGAACGAAAAATAGCCAAGGCAATCTTGAAGAAGTGAAATAAAGCTGGAGGACTGCTGGGCGTGGTGGCTCATACCTATAATCCCAGCAGTTTAGGGGGCCACGGTGGAAGAATCAGTTGAGTCCAAGAGTTCAAGACCAGCCTGGGGGAACATAGGGAGATCCTGTTCCTATGGAAAATAATTTTTTAAAAATTTAGCCAGGCGTAGTGGTGTACATTTGTGGTCCCANTACTCAAATATCCAACAAGTTCTGTTGAATTTTTTTTAACATTCTTATGTAATAAAAATTACACTTGATATATACTAATGCTACAATCCTAATTCTACAAGCTGAATAAATTGGATGGCCCAGGGTCTACTCCCAGCCCTGACACGTAGCAGTCAAAGTGATCCCGGGGAAATACGGAGCTTCTTAGACCCATAGATTACTGGCATATGAAGTCATTGGGCGAGAAACTCTCAAACAACTTTTTGAATACAAAGAATCTTGTTGCTACTCACATTTATACTAAAACAAAATAGTCCATATCCAATTTTCTAGTAGCTCTTTCAAATGGATGTTTGTGAAAACATTCATGTAGAAGCCTTAAGAAGTTTAGCCAGAAAGCCTAACTACTTTCTTCTTTATAGAGTATTTGCTAAGGAAGCATTTATTTAGGCATTTTTTAAAAATGGTTTTAAGTGTTTAATGTAAACATTGCCTGATAATGGCAAGAGTAGGGGTAAACAGACAGTACTACAAACTGCTAGTAAGAAAATAAATTGGGAAGTCTTTTGTGGAAGGCAATTTGACAACTTATCCTATGGAAATACCTGAGGAGGCTTGTAAAGAAATGTTATGATTATAATAGTCACAGCACTGATTATAACAATGCATATTGCAACCAAATGACATACAATTATTTGATAAATTACAGTACATTTATGCAAAGAAATACTATATAGTCACATACAAAAAAATGTATTTATACAAGTATATTCAATAGAATGGAAACTGCCTAGAGTAGACTGCTGGGTCAAAGAAGCACTTTAAGAGGTAGTGATGATATTCTTGCAAAAGAAAGTACGTGTGTGTTTGCACGTACATGCCTGTGGTGTACATATCAGCATATGAGCACACAGATCACAATCACCAGGAATATCTGAGAGGTAAAATTATGAGTGATTTTAAATTTTGCCATTGATATTACATGTGTAGTAATGTACGTGCATATTTTGTTTCTAGCTTGCCATATGAAATAACTTTTAGATATTGGGGCAGGAAGTAGGTAGCTAGAATGTGATATTCCCACCTCCTTTGACAGTGTGCTGGTTACTTAGGCCTCATTCATCTAGTGTTATTCCTCCTTTGGTTGCAGGGTAACCTATGCCAGGGCCCCAGCAGGTACTCCTGGCAAACCTCACCAAGCTGTATGGTTTCACCCTCCCACCCCTCACCGTCTGCTCCATAGGCTGCTATCTGCTGTCTAGTTTCAACTGCCTTTCTCAGAAACTCTCATTTCTGTATGAAAGACACAAGAGAGATCAAAAGTGTGTGGCGGGTTTTATCTGTTGTCTCTCTCCTAATTCTACTTTTAACTACTGTAGAAGAAATGGAATCTGGTGGGGCATGGTAGCTCATGCCTGTAACCCCAGCACTTTGGGAGGTCCAAACAGGAAGATCACTTGAAGTCAGGAGACCAGCCTGGCCAACAGGGCAAAACCCCTTCTCTACAAAAAATAAAAAAAAAAAAAAAAAAAAAAAAAAAAAACTAGCTGGGCGTGGTGGCGGGCACCTGTAATTCCAGCTACTCAGGAAGCTGAGGCAGGAGAATGGCTTGAATCCAGGAGGCAGAGGTTGCAGTGAGCAAGACTGTGCTACTGTACTCCAGCCTGAGCCACAGAGCGTCTCCAAAAAAACAAATAAATAAAAAGTGAAATCAGTGAGTTAATGCCCCAGAGACAGTATATATTGTCCCAGTGCTCCATTAATTTTAACGTAATTGTTCTGGTGCTACTCTTTAGAGCCAATGATTTAGTATTTGTTTCTGATTGATGAATGTGAAAGAGTGAACATTCTTATTAGATAACAGGTTTGCCCGGCTATGACCATACTCTGCACAGAAGACTCTATGTAGGCATGACACACACACAATAGGTTTTAAGACAGAACAATTCCATTAAAATTGGAAAAACTCAAATGTGGTTGAAATGTTTATTAAGGAAGAATACACATATTAAAAGAACAGGGAATTTTCATTACTGATGCTATTTCTAAGCCTATCCCCCAAATTCAAAGCACAGCAATTATTATTGACATTGTTATACCAACAATGAAAATAATATCACCATTTCTGAGAACCTCTATGGACCAGGTCTATGTGCAGTGCTAAAAACATAGATCATCTCATTTATAGTCCCCACTTTATTGATGAGGAGACTGAGGCCTAGAGAAGTTAAGAACTAACATCACACAGCAAGTTGGTAAAGCTGGGTGTTGATGCCCACACTTGCAACCCCTGTACATCACCCTTCCTCAATCAAATCATCAGGGCCCCTCTCTGAGGCTCCATTTTAGCACTTAGAAACCCTGGTGATTTTTTAGTCTAGTTCTTTTCAAGCGGGACTCCAGGGAGCCCTTGATGGCCATTTGGGCAAAGGGGGGCAAGTTTAAGGATCAGGGGACTCTACTTTCCTCTTCCAGTTGAAGTGCTCTGTGGTTTTTATTTTACTTTTTTTTGAGATGGAATCTCATTCTGTTGCCCAGACTGGAGGGCAGTGGTGTGATCTCGGCTCACTGTAACTTCCACCTCCCAGGTTCAAGCAATTCTCCATCCTCAGTCTCCCAAGTAGCTGGGATTATAGGCGCCCGTCACTGTGCCCAGCTAATTTTTGTAGTTTTTAGTAGAGATGGGGTTTTACCACGTTGGCCAGGCTGGTCTCAAACTCCTGACCTCAAATGATCTGTCCGTCTCAGCCTCCCAAAGTGCTGGGATCATAGGTGTGAGCCACCACGCCTGGTCTGTGGTTATTTCAGATGTTAGACTTGCCCATGAAATTCTACATCTACAGAATATTTGAAAACTGTCGATATACAAGATTACTGTATTATGTTTTGTTTTTGTTTTGTTTTGTTTTAGAGATGGGAGTTTCGCTCCTTTTGCCCAGGCTGCAGTGCAATGGTGCGATCTCGGCTCACTGCAACCTTCGCCTCCTGGGTTCAAGTGATTCTCCTGCCTCAGCCTCCTAAGTAGCTGGGATTACAAGCACACACCACCATGCCCGGCTAATTTTGTATTTTTAGTCGAGACGGGATTTCACCATGTTGGCCAGGCTGGTCTCGAATTTCTGACCTCAGGTGATCCGCTCGCCTCGGCCTTCCAAAGTGCAGGGATTACAGGGGTGAGCCACCAGGCCTGGCCTAGGTTACAGTATTACGGATGAGGAAACTGTAATATCAAAAGTATGACTGGGGTCTACAGGGTCTCCATTTTAATCTGGATTTGTTAATGAGGCATATTTGACTGTGTCTAACTCAGTTTCTCCCTTGGCATAAAGACTGAGTAATGGTTTTTTGTTTTTGTTTTACTTTATGTCGGTGCTCTAAGGGAGAACAAATAAAAGGGATTGCAAAGCACTTAGCGCACAGTAAAGTCCTACATAAGCGTTTGTGGTGCCTAATCCCAGCATCCTCCAGGGCCTGCTCCTGAAGCTGGTCACGGAGAGGGAAGATACAGACAGGCCAGGGCCTGCCAAGACACAACCAGGGCGCTGAGCAACCTACAGGAGCACGCACGTAGCTTGGGCAAGCAAGGAAAACAGACAAAAGCGTCATCCACAAACGGAGCCAATCCTGTACAGGAGGACCAGTCGTGGGCTCCTAGCTTATTTCAGCAAACAGCAGGCATTGATCCAGGGCAGGGTGGGAGGGCCCACGGCCTCTGAATTATTAACTTCTCCTGTTCCCACGTGGACTTCACCATCAGTGCTTACGGCCACCTGGCACCGTTGGGAGGGATTTTCCACCTTCCTGCTTGGGGAAAGTGAAACTTACGTGGAGGAATGAAACAGGATTGACTTATGGCTTCTCTTTGAAGAGGCTTCCTTCTTCCACAATTGCTTCATCTTCATTTTACAGAGGAAAACGTGGATGACTTTGAGGCCAGTTTTATGATATTTATGGGGCGGATTTTTGAGAAGTATATGGGCTACCTGAGCCAAGAATTATTATAAAGGAGCCTCCTAAGCCTGAGGCAGAGAGATCTGTTCTGTCTTGTTAAAAGGGACCACAATAAGTTATTAATTCCACTTAGGATTTGAGGCAGAGGAAAGGGCAGACATGATTATATATAGATGTGTGTAATCCACATAAAGTAGGAAATCACACTCTTGTGGGTAAATACACTTGGTTCCCAGCTACAGACAGGTAAAATATTCTGTCTCTGCAACCATGGCCAAACCATCAAGCAGTTTGTTCAGAGCTCAAACACATAAATTATATATTCTTGACATTATCCAAAGTCACTTCTTTCTTTCTTTAATTTCTTTTGAGGCAATGTTTACATGAAAAATATACAACTGCATCCTAATAATTTTTAGGCATCAATTACTATGAATTAAACTTGATCAGCTCTATTTAAAGGGGGATGTTTATCGCTTAAGTGCTGGCACCGCAAATTGTCCTGAAAAAGCACAAATCATCCCTAAGTTCTAAAACTTTCTAAAAGTTGATGACACTTTCACCACAATCTCCTGAGGCTCACTGTAGGGTCCTTCACAATGAGGATAATTTGGGGTTCCTAGAAAGGATGGTAAAAAGTTGCCTAACTTGCAACAATGGGAGATTAGTGTCTTAATCATTAACTTAAATGGCATTCCTGACTATTCTGTGAAGAGCATTGCCTCAAGAACAAATGATGAATAGAAAGGAAGTGATAGCCTTAATTCTTAAGGAGCTCAAAGTCTAATGGGGGATACAAGATAAACAAAAGCAAGGACACAACCCTATTGGAAGCAAAAACACAGAGTGCAAGTAATTATATCTGAGTAATTAGCCTCAAGTAATACTGGGAAGGCAGGCATTATCTTAGTTTCACTTTGGAGGTCAGCCAAAATCCCTATTCATCCCTTCCTGGGCCTCTCATTTAAGGACTTTTCCCAACTGCTATCAGAGAACAAATATTTGGAGGTGATTTTTCTGCCTCCAGTGATGATTGAGGAAATACCTGCTCCCCGTCTCTGTAATCAGTCCATCAACGCCCTAGATCTTGGGGAGGTGTCTGTTTAATTTATATCCTACCTCTTTCCAAAAAAGATTTAAGGTAGCTTACAGTAAATGCTTATATGCCTAGGGCAATTAAAAAAATAAGAAATATCTAAATACATTATGGTAAGAAGAGATAGAGAAGGGTGCTCTGAAGTAGCAGCAGGTTGGTCTATCAAGGAAGCACCAAGTTTGGTTGGAACTATCTGGCCTGCACAGTGAAGTGAGGGGGGAAAGAAGTCATTTGACTGACTTTGCCAAAAAAAAAAAAAAAAAGGGAGGAGTAACAATTTATGAGACGCTAACTTTACTTTATCTTAAATGACAGAGAACAAGGTCAACAAATGTTCACACTGCTCAAGTAGCAGGTTGTATTCTTGTATTTTAGGATCATGGACCCATTCAGAATCTAAGAATGTTCTGGACCTACTTCCCCCCAAAACTCATAACCATACAACTTTACACATACCACCAGGGTTCCATGAACCTAGACTGAATACTTGCTGTGGGAGTTCTCTGTAAAGTTGAAATTTATATAGGAAATGCTCAATATTCATTTTCACTGAATGCATAAAAGGCCTCTAGTTGAAGCCAGACATCTCAAAGTAACCCTTTGAGTGTGGTTTCTTCCTCCTGCCATATATAGCCAACAGTGGCTTGCAGCCATAAATCGGAATCATTCCACTTGAAAGGAACTTCACCAAAACCCTAGTAATTTGTCTTGGTCTTCATTTTTCCCCCTCTTTATCTTGGGACCTGCTTGCATTCTTATGCTGAGATATTTTTCCTGTTTATCTACTTATGTTTTGAGTTGTTGGTTTTGAATTCTTGGCTTTCACATATTCTGCATCTTAAATTCTCCTAATTTACTGTGTAATTAAAACACCCATGCACATTTGTTCTCAATTAATAGAGACAAATTATTCCCCAGTGGAAGACAACTCTATTCCAACTTGAAACTGGAAGGGTGGATAGGCCTGAATTTTAAATGTTGTCTAATGACTCTAATATTCTTTGTTGAGAGTATTTAAGAGATAGGTTAATGTATCCTTGGGAGACAAATATTCCAAAAATCTCATGCTCACCCTCAGAACCAGATGATTCTGCAAATTCCCAATTTTCTAATCCTTATTGTCTTAAGTATATTAGGAATTTGTTTATAAAATTATCCTCAGAAGGAAGATAAAATTAAGCTGGATAAAATAAAAGGCAGTTGAAACCAGTTAAATAGCATTTAGTTTGAACACCAAATATTCATGTAAAATCGATGCATGCATCATAAGGCTACATACTTATAGCTTTAGAAATATTTGAGAGCATTAAAACATCATAGTGGACCAGAAGGTTGACATATTTATAATCTACAGGTAAGTCTCATATCAGCACCTAGTTTGTGTGTGTATATATACACACCCACATACACTGCTTATGTATATACATATATATACATGTATGTATTATATTAACTATACTGTATATGCATATTATATATTATATTTATGCAAACATTTGGAAGTTATTCATTTAAGCTTCATTGTGAATCATTTGCAAAAAAAAATTACAAAATAGATTGTAATTAGAGCTCAACTATTTTATACATAAGTAATAATATGATAGAAAATATTTAACAATATAAAACCTGGTAATAAAGAGACATCTTACTAATTAAGATTTCAAAGGGATATTTAGAAAAGGAAAGGGAGAAAAAGAATCATTCTTGAGGACCTGCTAATCTGAGAAACTATCCTAAGTACTTTATTTAAGATACTTCTTTTAAGCCCAATATCAGTCTTATTTGACAAATGACATTATGCCCATTTTTAAGACAAGATAACTGGGACTTAGGAAGGATCAGATGGCATCAAAACATTCTTCTAAAATTACTAACAAGGAGGCCAGATGTGGTGACTCACGCCTGTAATCCCAGCACTTTGGGAGGCCAAGGCGGGCAGATCACTTGCGGTCAGGAGTTTGAGACCAGCCCGGCCAACACGGTGAAACCCCGACTCTACTAAATAAACAAACAAAAAATAATAATAATAAAAACAAAAACAAAAATTAGCTGGGCATCGTGGCGTGAGCCTGTAGCTACTGGGGAGGCTGAGGCATGAGAATCGCTTGAACTTGGGAAGTGGAGGTTGCGGTGAGCTGAGATAGCACCCCTGGGCTCCAGCTTGGGCGACAGAACAAGACCCCATCACAAATAATATGAAATAAAGTAAAACAAAATAACTAACAAGGAAAGTTCTAGTAGGCTTGCCATAAAGTCGACAACACATCTTTGGAAAGGCCACAGACCTTTTGACCAGCAGCTATTTCAAGTAACTGATTCGCAGCTGGCTGGTTCTAAAAGCCAAATGCGGATTTACACGGAGTACTTCCTTCAGGGTTCAACACACTTTACATCAGATAATGCCTGCTGTCCCCATTTTTCCTGGAAATGGGGTATGAGTCCAATCCCTGCTTATGTAAGCTCCTGCCACAGTGAACCCTCACTTGGTCAAGATAGGATAACACGAGGACTAAAGGAAAGTGGCCACAATGGGAAAAAAGCTATCTTCTGCCAGTATCAGGGTCAAGTCCAAATTGCTCCTTTAGGGCTTACCCTGATAGAACCAGGGATAAACACATTGGGAGAAGAAACGAGTTAAAAAACAGGCACAGAAAGAGATTTTTAAAAATTGGTATATTGGACCATTAGAACAGATGGACTATGAATTGTACACAAAGATGTTATTCAAGTTCACCTTGATTGTTTTACTGTGTACTCACCAGGAGCTTTCTGTAACTAGGCCGGGCATATCACCCTATCATATGTTTAACAGGTAGATTGTACTGGCTCTCTACATTGTACTCCATGGAGAAACAAAAAATTTAAAAGAAAAAGTTATAAGTTTCTATACTTACAACTAAAGAGGCAAATTACATTTTGGAGGGAACCTTATTGAATTTTGGACCCCAAATAAGGATTAAATCAATGTCAGAAACAATAATATAAAAACACATTAATTAAAAAATCTAATTGTATTTGAGATCATTTCCTTATGGAAACCTTTTCTGAGAGCTCATCAGTCCCTCTGTAAAAGCAGAAAGTGACAGAAGAGGTAATGTTTTAGAGTATTATCGTGACTGGTTATTTTAAGGGAAGAACAGAAATAACTTGGCAACTGGGAGTCAATAGGAATGGAAGTCTTTCTCAAATGATTTGTATATTTTCCTACCTAAATTGGCCTCTTTTACTCACCTATCTTTCACATGTTATACAAAGCCTGCTTATGAAAGTGAGAATACAGGTTCAGGGTCTCACAGCAAATGGGATAAGCAGACTCCTATTTTTGTGTTTTTCTCAAAAGACATGTCATATATCGTAATTCAGTAACCACAGCACCAATTTCTGAGATGTAAACTTGATTCATATATTCATTCATGCATTCATACAAACTTGACCCTTGGAACACAGGGAAGAATGAGCCATGGCTCTGCCCTCATGGAGGATACCTGCTGCCTATGGAAAAAGACAAATAACAAGAACCAAAGGAATTATGACTGTGATAGAAATGTAGACAAATGACTACATACAAGCCACTCTTCTGGCTACTCTTGATTTAGAAATTATCCTCTTTATATAGACCACTTCCTCTGCTGGTAGCACACTTAGTAGATGACATGGACTACATCAGGTCTACAAGCTACAACCCAGGGCCAAATCTGGCCTGCCACCTGTTTTGGTACAGCCTGCAAGCTAAGAGTGATTTTTACAGTTTTAAAGCATTGGGGGGAGAAAAATCAACAGAAGAATAATATATGAAATTCAAATTTCAGGTTCTTAAATAGTTGTATTGGAACACAGCCACACTCACTCATTTATGTAAGATCTATGGCTATTTTCAAGCTACCATGGCAGAACTGAAGAGTTGTGAAACAGACCATATGGCTCACAAGACCAAAAATATTTACTATTTTGCTGACCCCTGGTTTCGATGGTTTGGACCTTATCTAACATAAGAGTAAATTAAACCAATGTCAGAAATTATTCGTATCAGAACACATGAAAACATGGCTCCTAGTGGCTTCTAAAATAACTAATTCGGTGATTACCCTAGGACAATCACCCAGCACACATCAGTCATAAAGAATCCTGTTTTTAAATACACATCACCACATTCTGTCTTTATTAAATAGCATACACATTACTTGTATAGGTAATAAATTATGAAATACTACAATGTTATTTGAATACAAAATTAGTATCAAATTACTTTTAAAATACAGTTGGTTTATACTTGTTCAAAAACTATTAGGCAAACATTTAGAGAGTAGTACTGCCTTCCAGGTAGCCTGCTAAACAGCAGAAAAGGGAAGATGAGAGTGACAGTCATTTAAGAAATCTATATTTAGCAGGAAAATAAAATCAATCCTCAAAAAATGTGGTGAGACACTAGACATGGTGGCTCACACCTACAATCCCAGCACTTTAGGAGACCAAGGTGGGCAGATCACTTGAAGTCAAGAGTTCAGCTTGGCCAACATGATGAAATCCCGTCTCTACCAAAAACACAAAAATTAGCTGGGTGTGGCAGTTCATGCCTGTAATCCCAGCCACCTGGGAGGCTGAGGCACAAGAATTGGTTGAACCAGGAGGCGGCGGTTACAAGATCATGCCAACACACTCCAGCCTGAGCAACAGAGTGAGACTGAAAAACAATAAATAAATAAAGTGGATGAGAAGGCATTTCATAATAAAGCTTCAATATTCTTTTCCCCACTTTCAGTTTTGCATTGGCTTAAATGAGGTAAGCCATGGAAAATGGAAGATGGATTTGTGTAGACCAAAGAAGTTCATGATTTTTTTTTTTTTTTTTTTTTTGAGACGGAGTCTTGCTCTGTCGCCCAGGCTGGAGTGCAGTGGCCGGATCACAGCTCACTGCAAGCTCCGCCTCCCGGGTTTACGCCATTTCTCGCCTCAGCCTCCCGAGTAGCTGGGACTAAAGGCGCCCGCCATCTCGCCCGGCTAATTTTTTGTATAAAAGTTCATGAATTTTATAGTAAAATAAAGGTTATCCATTGACTGACATATGCTATAAGCCATATTTTGTAAATGACTGAATAGTAGAGTTAGAAAGCCAAATATTAAATAGCTTTTAATATTGCCAAGAATGTCTGTGTTTTAATTATCTTAATTAATTTGCCTTTCTTCTTTTCATTCACTTGCCCCACTGTGCCCAAATAACGATTCCCTCTTTTGTTGCTCAAGTCTTCCAGGGATTTGTAGACTGTTACCTTATTTTTAACTCTGACCCAGGTGGCTCCTCAGCTGCCACTCAGCCAACTATACAAATTATATATAAATATATAGTTAGATAGATATACATATATCTGCTATAATCTTTCCCTATAAAACCATTCAGCTAGAATAACCACGCTAGGCTGCCATTCACTGAATAAAACCTAGTGTTTTACACTGAGTAGGGATACATCCTAAAGGCTGGGACCCCAGATTATAGGAGAAATGGTCATTCTGCTCCCATGATTCTGTGAATGGTTTTACTCAGTACTGTGAGCCCCAGTGAAGCAAACAGCCTAATCAAGTTCCTCTCAGCTATTCTGCTTTCTCCACTCCACCTATCTCATATCTAATCTGTGGGTCACACTTATGGTGACAGTGCCACCCTGGAAGCCTCAGATGCTTATGACTCAATGTGCCAAATGACCAGCCCCAAATTATCGAGAGTGAATGATGCCTCTGCTCCCACTTCAGATTAGAGTGTGTTATGCAGCCATGTAGTTGGATCATCCCTGCAACTGTTTATCACCTCTCCCATTCTTTAACATTTCTTATAAAACCAATAGATTATAATGCCTTCAATATTGTCATAATAATAACACATATGATGTATTAATAAATAAACTCGCCTGTAGTCCCAGCTACTCAGGATGCTGAAGCACAAGAATCACTTGAACCCGGGAGGCAGAGGTTGCAGTGAGCCAAGATCGCACCACTGCACTCCAGCCTGGGGGACAGAGCAAGACTCCATCTCAACAACAAAAACAAAACAAACAAACAAACAAAAAACCCATAAACTGTTATTTACTGTAAGTTTATTATGTGCCTGGCACTGTCTCGCATGCTTTATATGTATTAACTCATATAGTTCTCACAATAATCTTATTAAGTGCTATTATTATCTCCACCTTACAACTAAGAAAACAGGCTGCAGTAATCCATTTCTGGTTTTGTTCTTCCTTTCTAGAAGAATCTCCCCTGTGTATCTCCTCCCCTCCCAGGGGCTGTTTGCTTGGGCAACTAATGGAAGCACAGCTCTGACTGCCCCTCTGGATGGCTCCTGACTGCCCTGGCCATCCAGGGTACTGCTCTTCTGCCAGTGAATGATTTAAACAGAGAGGCAGAGAGGAAGTCCGCTAAGAGGTTCCAAGAAAGTCTTCTTGCTCCTAAGAGAAGACCCAAGGAGGAGACTAGAAGTTGAGATGCTCTGATGTGATGTCTACAGCTGTCTTGCCCCCATAAGAAGTCCATTTGTGACCCCAACTGGCATGGTGAGATAGCAAAGTGAAGAAAAGTAAAGTCCCTAAAACTCTGGGGATACGACTGAGCCATGGACTGCGCCAACTCTGAAGCTCTCCTCCTACTCTATTCATTGTTATATAGATTATATATGTCCTTGCTAAGTGATGCAAACACTGAATACAACTGAGGTTCAAACCAGGCCTATATTTGGAGTCTTATTTGTAATCCCACCTATGCGAGGATATAATTCAGAACTCCATTATGGTTCTGCAAATACTCTGCATCTGTGAATTATTTAAAACAAATGCCCTACCAATAGCATACCACCATCCAACTCATACAGGGCGGGGCAGCGGGGGGTGGGGGGAGGGCGGTGCAGGGCAGAGAGAACCTGTTTCTCTCCTGGCAATGCTCTGACACCAAATTTGTGGGTTTCTTCCCCTCACACCAACAACAAGTTCTCCAACTTCCTGGAAACCTACTTGGTATCTAATGATTAAATTCAATTCTGACCCAGAGTTAGTGCAGACCCCACAAGTTAGGGGCTCAGTCCCACAAGATTGTACCCCACTTCAAATGCCAATCACAAGTCTGGGTCTCCTATACTTCTCACCAACTGCCTACAAGTCAGGGGATCCCATGACTCCCTCCTCTAGTTCAATCGTTTGCTAGAAGGGGTCACAGAACTCAAGAAAACAGCTTACTATTACTGATTTATTTAAAAGGACATTATAATGGACACACATGAACAGCCAGATGAAGAGGTATACTGTGTGATGTCCAGAAAAATCCCAAGCACAGAGGCTTCTATCCCCATGGAGTCGGTGTGCACCATCGTTCCAGCATGTGGATATGGTTACCAACCTGGAGGCTCTCCAAACCTCATAGTTTAGAAATTCTGAGGGGGTTTCATCACATAGGCATGATAGATTATTAAACAATTTCCAGCCCCTCTCTCCTCCCTGGAGAACAGGGGTAGGGTGGGTAAGAAGTTCCAAGCTTCTAATGACAGCTTGGTCTTTCTGATGACATCACCACCTTGAAGCTATCCAGGAACCCGCTAAGAATCACCTCATTAGACAAAAGATGGTCTATCACCCAGGAAATTCCAAGGGATTTGGGAATTCTGTGGAAGACATTCTTAACCACCTCTATCACTCAGGAAATTACAAGGGTTTTAGCAGTTGGGTGTCAGGGGGGTAGAGACCAAATATATATGTCTTTTCTTTTTTTCTTTCTTCCTC
>NW_016803416.1:1650499-1653120 GCF_001698545.2 Rhinopithecus bieti
TCCAAGGGATTTGGGAATTCTGTGGAAGACATTCTTAACCACCTCTATCACTCAGGAAATTACAAGGGTTTTAGCAGTTGGGTGTCAGGGGGGTAGAGACCAAATATATATGTCTTTTTCTTTTTTCTTTCTTCCTCCTCCTCCTCCTCCTCCTCCTCCTTCTTCTTTTTTTTGGAGACAGAGTCTCACTCTGTCGCCCAGGCTGGAATGCAGTGGTGTGATCTCAGCTCACTGCAACCTCCACCTCCCGGGTTCAAGTCATTCTCATGCCTCAACCTCCCAAGTAGCTGGGACTACAGGCATGAGCCACCATGCCCAGCTAATCTTTGTATTTTTAGTTGAGAGGGGGTTTCACCATGTTGGCCAGGCTGGTCTCTAACTCCCGGCCTCAAGCGATTTGCTCACCTTGGCCTCCCAAAGTGCTGGGACTACAGGTGCAGGCCAATGTGTCTGGCCCAAATATGTATTTCTTATCATGTCACATTTATCAAGCACGTACCACCATTCACCCCAGCCTACCCTTATGGCAAGGATCCGGCTTGAGTGTATCCCAGGCACAACTAGTTCTTATATTACAATAAACAATACTCAAAAAGATGGAATGTTAACATAACGACAAAAGCAGCAGCAGATTTAAAAGCTAAGTCAAAGTGATTTTAGAGTATTTGCTGTTTACAGATAATCTGAGCCTCTGGCATCTATTTTAAGCATTATTAATGAATGACAACAACATACACAGGAAAAGGAGTGAAAGTGATAACTACGGTTTTTTTTTTTTTTTTTAATAGCAAAATAGGAAGCAAAAATTGAATTTCCTGACTACTGGCGGAAGACTCGAACTACCATTCTATGAGAATCTACCAAATGATTCCAAGGAAGTATTTCAACATAGAGGGAAAGGCTCCCTTTGCTTTCTCATCTTAAACTCTAAAAAAAATTTTTTTGAGGCAGAGTCTCAGACTCTGTCGCCCAGGCTGGAGTGGTATGATATCAACTCACTGGAACCTCCACCTCTGGGGTTCAAGCAATTCTCCTGCCTCAGCCTCCCAAGTAGCTGGGACTACAGGCACACACCAACAAGCCCAGCTAATTTTTTTTTTTTTTTGTATTTTTAGTAGAGATGGGGTTTCACCATGTGAGCCAGGCTCCTCCCGAACTCCTGACCTCAGGTGATCCACCTGCCTTGACTTCCCAAACTGCTGAGATTACAGGCATGAGCCACTGCATCCAGTCTTAAAATTCTAAATTAAATGGGCTTATATTCTAAGGAAATCCAAGCTAGGTTTCCTTAACCAAGGGCATATATTCCTGATGGGGGAAGAGGTGAGAGAAAGAAGGAGGTTCTAGGAGTGCAGATACACCAGCGTGGGCACAAGATACCCACCTCCGGGAAGGAGGCACCACCAGCTGGGACCTGGAAAATGTTCTGCCCAATTCAATCCTGTGACCATGAAGTGTTAAGTCTGAAACATGTTGTTTCACTTTTCCCAGGCTGTAACAATAGAGTCATAATTTCCTTCTTAACTGGAACCATCTGATAGTTCCGGGGAAGCAGTTCATGGCACGTTCTCTTTGCTTTGTGTCTTGGCGACAACACTGTGTTAACAGTCACCAAGAGTTACACATGCATCGAGAAGAGCCTCAAAAGTGCAGGGAAACCGCAGCAAATATTAAAAGCAGAAGATCTCATGTGTGTGTTTTAAGGGTTTTTTACATCACCTCCTTATTGCTGATATTTTTAGAAGACTGCTAAAACAAGATGAAAGCTGAGGATTGGTTAAATTCATTACTTTTGACTAAGTTGCAAACTATGCAACCAGCAAAACAGTGCTACTAAATTAATGCCTCTAAAGAGATGCTGGGGCCTCTAATAAGCATCCAATAATTCCCTGAATGGCAATGAGTTCATAATGCCCCTTCCCCCGGCCTCCCAGCCCGGAACAAACAGGTTGCAGGTCTTACGGAGGGGGCCCCAACAGGAGACAGACACTGAAACAGGAAGCCCTTGGCACCGGCCTGGCTCTGCCCAGAAGTAATCACTTCCACTCACTGGATTTCAATTTCCTCACCTAGAAGATCAGAGGGGTTTATAAAAAGGCAAACTCCTCAAGGTTCCCCCAAGTGCAGTTTTAAAACAGTAAAACCCTGCCCTGCTGACACACCCAGCACAATCATTTCAGATGTTTTCACTGGGCATTCAAATTTTTTGTACTTTAAGAAAAATTTTTAATGGAGGGTTTGGGGTGGAAGGAGTAAACAAAGTTTATTCTTTTCCTTCTCTGGGTCCAGTTCCCAAAGAAGATAAAAATGCTGATTCCAGTTCAAAGTTGAAAGCGTATCTGTGCAGTTCAAGATACTTAACTATGTTTCAGTTGAAATGGACTTCCTTAAAGACACATTGGAGATAAAGTTATCACCAATAGATGTTGAGGTGATCTTATGTTAACCAACTCAAACAATCAGCTCATTCTAAAAACACAGTTAATAACATTGGTAAAGGTGGAACCTAATGGTTATTTTGTAAAAGGAGGGAAGAAAACAGTCTTTAATGCCTTTAACAAACTGAATACTCACCTCTAGAGTTCCTGTTACCAAGTCTTTTTTTTTTTTTTTTTTTTTTT
>NW_016803416.1:1653203-1677678 GCF_001698545.2 Rhinopithecus bieti
TTTTTTTTTTTTTTTTTTTTTTTTTTAAGTGCACTTTCTCTTCAAAGGTTTAGAGACTTATTTAAATGGAGACTAACATCAAGTAGGGGAGAATCCCTCGGGACTTTCCTCAAGCATAAATTTCTTTGTGAACAACATTCATCTCATAGGAAAGCATCCAGATGTTGAAAGTTCACAGGAGAAAGAGAAATACAATGTATGGATAGAGCCCAGAAAATGAAATCTACAGAGCTACGTCATCACACTTCCATATATGACCCTAAACCTCCTAAAATGACCTTGACTTCCCAAAAGAGCCAAACATGTGTCTTGTCTCACATTTGAATTAAACTTAAGTCCCTTCTCCCCTCCAACACCAAAAACAATTGGATAATGAAGAAACATTGACACTGAATCCAAGAACAATTGGGTAATGAAGAAACATTGACATTGAATCCACATAGAAATGAAAACAAGACCGGGTCATCAAAATATTTATCTGAATCACATCTAAACTAAAAATAATCTTTCTTCCTATTTAAATCATTCTACTATAATTAGGTTGCTTACTTGCTTTCCAAATTAAAGCAATAATAACAGTGAACTAGAGTCTAAAAATTTCATATCAGAGAAACACAATAATCAAATCTATTAAATATTTATTGACCATTTACTATGTACCAAAAGGCACTAATTTTACTACCTGCATGTAGAACTAGAGCATTCTTTTCAACTAGCCTAAGCAAAAGTATGTAATTTACTAAAGTTAAATTATTCCATTGAAAACAGATTCAAGGTCTTTTTTTTCTTTCCCAAATATACCATTTCTCTCACAATTCTTGCACTTACCATCTCTGGCTCCTCTACTAAACATTCCCATTTTACTCTACATGCAAAATCTCCTTTCTCAGGCTACCGAGAACAAGCAATAGGTTGGGTTTTTCTGCACTGATTCCTTGTTACTTCCCCTGACCAAACAGTCTAGGCTCTAACTGCAGTCACTAAGGGGCCCCTGTTTGAACACTGAGGAGGTCCAACTCCACACTTTCTCCAATTAGCATCACATTGGACCTGAGAAATTCCAGCAGGTTGTGCACCTGCTGGAGTGAAGTGAAGGAAAGAGAAAATGGCTTAAGAATGGTTAGTTAGTGCCTGTGAAAGCTGCATGCCTTAGGGAAAGCTGGCCAAGGGACAGGCAGCCTCTTCCTGCAGCAGACAGAACTCTCCTCCCTACCACACAAGGCTGGCCCTGATCAAGTGTTAGCCTGTTCCCCTGGTCTCGCCTCTGTTCATCACTCGCTTCTGCTTCATGTTTCCCACAAACAAAGCTGTTTCATTCTTCTGTGCCCTTGCTAGCTAGCACTATACTTGAAGGCCAGAAGTTTCTTCAAATTAAAAACATGGGAAGCATATCACTAAGGAAGAGGGCAATGTAACTGAGGCAGTTCTCAGCACGGTCCTTACCACTGTCATCATGATCACCTGCTTGAGGCAGATGCTGGACAAGTACCTTCCATTACCTGATTTAACCTCCCCAGTTCACAGATGAGGACACTGGAGATCACAGACAGTTAGGGAGATAATTATATTGGACACACGTTTCTGTGATTACACAGCCCAAGCTCATATTAAATGCATTGTAATGTTTCTTCATAATACAGCTGCTCAAACCACAGTGAATCAGGCACTTGAGCCCGGTGTCAGCATCTAGGAACCCAAGCTAAGCAGAGTGACTGCCTAAGTTCATAATCCACTTCTGCTGCCACTTTCTCTAAAAGATAGTAAAGTTACTTATCATCTCAAAGCTTTACTGTGACTTCACAGAGTTGTCATGAACATTAGATAGAACAACAGATTAGCACATAATAAATACCCAGGCTGGGCGCGGTTGCTCACGCCTGTAATCCCAGCACTTTGGGAGGCTGAGGCAGGCAGATCATAAGGTCAGGAATCAAGACCAGCCTGACCAACATGGTGAAACCCCGTCTTTTGTAAAAATACAAAAATTAGCTGGGTGTGGTGGCAGGCGCCTGTAATCCCAGCTCTGCAGAACACTGAGGCAGTAGAATCGCTCAAACCTGGGAGGCAGAGGTTGCGGTGAGCCAAGATTGTGCCACTGCACTCCGGTCTGGGTGACAGAGCGAGACTCTGTCTCAAAAATAAATAAATAATAAAAATAAATACCCAATAAAATATACAAAGTTGTGAATCTGTCTTCAAATTTAGTGCAATTTGCACTTTTCACGGTAAAACTTGAAATTATTTTGTACAAGTAACCTAAATGCAACCCTTCCCAACATTTTAACTCCACCTCGACTTTGCTTTCCTTAAAAGCTTATGAAAAGCTCCAACCTTAGTGGACTCTTCCAGTTTTTATTTATCTAAACCAAACACAAATAATTCACCACCACCATCACCCTGTCTTAGAGGAACCGAACTGAGATCGGACAGAGAAACAAATCAGGTAAGTGAATACAGCTTGGCAAACAGTTTCACTTCTTTTGTACATAATTATAAGTACCTGGATCTGTGTAGTAAGGAACGTTCACCACGCATAATAGAGAAAAATGTTGTAATCAGTGCTTAAAATTAAAATAGTTTAATTACAATTTGGTTCTAACGGAATCGACTGCCTAAGGCGGCCATCTTGAGGAAGTGATAAGAACATCCCGGACACAGCGCCAACAAAGGATGTTTAAGCAGCAAAATTAGACATTTAATTTTGGAACTTCCTACTTATGAGAAGCCTGGGGCAATTTGTGTGAGTGTTAGTGCACTAAAGAGCTACAAGAAATCCTTTGTTTTTCAAATAATAATGGGGAAAAACACGACAGCAATGAAATATGCCTGAGATAGTCTACACTACACCCTTATCCTGGTGATTCTAGTATCAAAAAAAGAAGAAAAAGGTGCAATACTCTGCCCAAGAGTCATAAACTTTTATTGTGGGGAGTAGAGGGTAAACGGGCAATGGCCGTTTACTTTGGCATTGAGGAGACTCCAACTTTGACCAAATTTCAGGGCATTTTCTTATCCAAAGCATTTCTTTTTTCTCTTCTCTTCTCTCTTCTCTTTTCTTTCCTTTCTCTCTCTCTGTCTCCCTCCCTCTCTCTCTCTCTTTTTTTTTTTTTTTTTATAGGCAAGGTCTTGCTATGTTGCCCGGTCTGAACTTGAACTCCTGGGCTCAAGGAGTGATCCTCCTGCCTTAGCCTCTAGAGTTGCTGGGACTACAGGTGCATGTGACTGCACCCCGATTCCAGTCATTTCTTGAGTTTGAAGCAGATATGAGGAAGAAGCATACAGATTGGTGGACAGGGGTGATCTGGCATACAGGCCTTAGGATAAAAAAAAGTTATCTTTGATATTAATCATTGACTTGAATATGCTTTTCAATTAAGATTTTTAGTGAATTTAAGCAAAACCAGCACCTAGAAATCTAAATGTACCAAAAGGAATAATAGGGGATAAGTTGATATTTTATGAGTCTATACTTCTGAATTCTCTAAAACAGCTTTTAAAATAAGCTATTCTAATTGGATGCAATTTGCAAGCATGCAACATACGTGCACTTATTTCAAGAATTCACATATAAAGTGAGATTCAGCTATATGCTGTTGAGGATAAATACTCTTGCAGCAAATAAGAATTGCTCTTGCACCCTAACGATGGATCTTTCTTAAGAAAACATTCAAGCAAAACTTCAGGTGCTTACAAGATGCACAAGGAACAAACTCTTAATGGCGGGCTGAGCTCCTACTGCTGGCCTGAAACATGGGGTCTAAACAACTCCTTCTTTCATGGTTGCCTTGCACAGAACCACAGATCTCAAAGTTGAAAGGAGTCTTTATCTCTCAGCTCTCTGCCAGAACTATGAACTCGCCACTTAGTGTCCTCCATAACTGAGTGCTGAAAAATCTGTTTGGGTAAATGGTACCTCATATATTAATTAAGAATGGTCAGTGTAGGGGGGATAAAATTAGCAAGCAATCAATTCCTTTTTTCCACTGCCTCACATTTTGTGCATTTAAAAAACGCCACCTCAGTGGGCTCATTTGTCAGTTTAGGTTACTATTTTCTTCCTCATTCAGTTACCAGGTAATATGCAAAACTATCACTTTCTGGTAGAAGAATATGCTTCAGACTTCCCAGTCGCTCTAGTAAACAAACCATTATCTATTTAGAATACTCTTCTTTCTA
This sequence comes from Rhinopithecus bieti, assembly GCF_001698545.2. Lineage (NCBI taxonomy): Eukaryota > Metazoa > Chordata > Mammalia > Primates > Cercopithecidae > Rhinopithecus > Rhinopithecus bieti. Next base: position 1,657,380 of record NW_016803416.1, read on the forward strand.
TGAATCTATGCTATGAAAAGCAGAAACTGCTTATGTTGCTTCTGAAAGTGTGGCAAACCAAATTTAGCCAAGGGGGCCTGGTGCTGTGCCTCACACCTGTAATCCCAGCATTTCAGGAGGCTAAGGTGGAAGAATGCTAGCATTTGGAGACCCGGGGTTTGAGACCAGCCTGGGCAACATAGCAAGACCTCATCTCAAAAAAAAAAAAAAAAAAATTAGTCAAGAATGGCTCAGCACAGTGGCTCATATCTGTAATCCCAGCACTTTTGGAGGCCAAAGCGGGCAGATCACTTGAGGTCAGGAGTTTGAGACCAACCTGGCCAACATGGTGGAACCCCATCTCTACTAAAATGCAAAATTAGCTGGGCTTTGCAGTGCATGCCTATAATTCCAGCTCCTCGGGAGGCTGAGGCAGGAAGATTGCTTGGGGCTGGAAGACAGAGGTTACAGTGAGCCCAGATCATGCCACTCCAGCCTGGGCAACAGGGCAAGACTCCATCTCAAAAAAAAAAAAAAAAAGAAAAGAAAGAAAGAAATAAAAAGAAAAAAAAATGGTGACACACATGTGTAGTCCCATTTAATCTAAAGGCTGAGGCAGGAGGATCCCTTGAGCCCCGGAGTTCAAGGCTGCAGTGGGCTGTAATTGCAGCACTGCACTCCAGCCTAGGTGACTGTAGGGTACACACCTCTGATAGCAATAATTTAAGCATACCCTTAGAATGACCCTCTAGGGCAGATGCACCTGAATGTATGTTCCAAGGTAGGAAACTGGACATGACCAATCTGGAGAGTCCTTCCTTATCTATGAGGAACATCTGAACTGCTCTCCCACCAGCCCATCCCATCTCATCCCATCCAGCAGTCTTGTTCCTTCCCTTCCTGTTCCCTGGAACACAGGCTGTATAGGGGATTGAGGTGCTGAGTTTCGGGTTAAATGAAGGTTACCAGGGGGAGGTTGTTAGGGCAGGTGTTAAGTGACATGTCATATAAAGTGCATGATGTCTGCAGGCAGCTGTGGTTTTCCCGACCAGCTTGCTGCCACTGAGCCTGTGGTTACTTTGTCCAACTAGCTGCCACTGGACCACTTCTGTACATAAGGTGGTTCTCCTGTCCAGCCAACCACCACTGAACTCTCTCCCCTGTATTAAGCCTTTAATAAAACTCCATGTCTCGTTTGCTGGCTCTAAGTCTCTTCTTTGGCCTTTTGAACCCGGCGCCTTCTCTACTGGAGTTTTGTTGTGGTGGTGGTAGTGGTGGTTTTCATTTTTTTATTTTCTTTTTGAGACAGGGTCTCACTCCATCACCCAGGCTGGACTGCAGTGGCAGGATAGCTCACTGCAACCTCCACCTCCCGGGTTCAAGTGATTCTCTTGCCTCAGCCTCCTGAACAGCTGGGATTACAGGAACACACCACACGCCCAGCTAATTTTTGTATTTTTAGCGGAGATGGGGTTTCACCACATTGGCAAGGCTGGCCTCAAACTTCTGACCTCAGATGATCTGCCCACCTCTGCCTCCCAAAGTGCTTGAAGTACAGGCATGAACCACCGCGCCCAGCCCCTATTGAGGTTAATTGGGGTTTGGCACAACAGCAAAAGAGTGAGACCCTATCTCTAAAAAAGCTCCTGCTATTTTATTCCCAAGAGGATGATATGTGTGTTTGTTTATGCCAAATATATGGAGATTTTATTACATGCAACCCACATCCCCTCCCAAACCTTTCATCATGAGGTTCGTTTGATGAAAGTCACCATAATTTTAGCTAAATGGTTATGTTGATTAAAGTTAGTGAAAACTATAAAATATGCAGTATTAAGTAGAAACCATTGTGCACTGTCCAAGAAACTGCTTTGGGGAATTACAGTGCTTTGTATCATTTGTTTACTTATACACTTTACCTATTTCCCCTCCATCTTTTTAATTTACATTATCTTTAAAGATAACAATGTAAAGCTTCAGTCTAGACAACCCTCCCAGCTGATCTGAAATCTGGAATTAGTGGAATTCCAGTGAAGTGCATATAATTCTTGTCTGCTAAGTTTTTATAAGGATCCCCTTAGGTCAACTCCACATTGGCTCCTAGATTACTGTGTATACAGCAAATTCTGACTTGTCTTCCCTTCCTGCTCCACTCAAGGTATGTGTGTAAGCATGGTATTTATTGATGGTAGCAGTGAAGGGGTGGGGAGTGAGGACAGTGGACAAGGTTAATTAAATCACCCAAATATGATTTGTAGAATATCTCCTCTTCTGGTTTAACTCTTCTTTCCAAGTACAACCACAGGAGTCAAGAGACCAACAACCTCCATTTGGGAGGAATGTGAATTTCACAGAAAGAGAAATCTTTGTGTGTTTTTTTTTGTTGTTGTTGTTTTGTTTTGTTTTGTTTTGAGACAGGTCCAGGCGGCTGGAGTGTAGTGGCATGATCTCGGCTCACTTCAACGTCTGCCTCCTGGATTCAAGCGATTCTCCTGTCTCAGCCTCCTGAGTAGCTAGGATTACAGGCGTGTGCCACCATGCCTGGCTAATTTTTGTATTTTTAGTAGAGACAGGGTTTCCCTATAGTGGCCAGCTGGTGTTGAACTCCTGACCTCAGGTGATCTACCCGCCTTGGCTTCCCAAAGTGCTGGGATTACAGGCATGAGCCACCACACTTAGCCAGAAATCTTTCTTTTACTCACTGTTACAAGTTCAGGTGTCTAGAAGGATGTCTCCTGACACACAGTATGCATTCAAAAAACATTTGTTGAAAAAATGAATACACAAAAATGAAAAGTCAGAAATAAATGATTTAACTATAAATTACTCTCAATACCCTTCATGTTGGGCTTGAGATATATAGTGTCTTTTTTGTTTTGTTTTGGTTTTGTTTTATTTTGTTTTTGAGACGGAGTCTCGCTCTGTCACCCAGGCTGGAGTGCAGTGGCGAGATCTTGGCTCACTGCAAGCTCCGCCTCCCAGGTTCATGCCATTCTCCTGCCTCAGCCTCCCAAGTAGCTGGGACTACAGGCGCCCGCCACCACGCCCGGCTAATTTTTTTATATTTTTAGTAGGACGGGGTTTCACCCTGTGAGCCAGGATGGTCTCGATCTCCTGATCTCGTGATCTGCCCGTCTCAGCCTCCCAAAGTGCTGGGATTACAGGTGTGAGTCACCCCGTCCGGCCTGTTTTTTATTTGTTTGTTTTGTTTTGTTTAAGTTAATCATAGAAAGATACAACCAGAATATCCTCTGGAACTTGAAAATAAAGATAAAACATAGTATAAATTATGTGTTGTTTTTCTTCAGTCTTAAGCACAGAGCAATTTTGTATTAGATTACAAAATGTCTGATGTCTGGACATCAGTCAGCAGCAATAGAACATTAAAGATCAGATGGGCTGATTGCTACTGTTTAATTAATAACCTGGAGTGGAATCAGTGCTGCCAGTTGGAATATTCCCTCAGCATCAGGGCACTAAATATTTCCATTTAGTGTTTCAATGGATACATTAAAAACAAGGGGGAATTACCTTGCAAGACCACCAAGAATAATGTCGGCATTTTGGGGTCAGAGGTCTCTGATTAAGTAGTTTCAAGGTTCTGCGGATAAATATTGTGCAATTCAGGAGATCATAAGCCAACTTTAGAACTTAAAGGATAGTCTGCTAATACATATGGAATAGAATATTTTTCTTCCTCTTTCACTTATTTTGTAAGTTAGATAGAAACTGTGAAAACACTAGCACATTGACAGCAATGTAATAGGCTCAATACATATTAATCAGTGAATCTCTTGAGCTTTTCTCTAATACCCAAAATGAAGCTACTTTCTTAGAATTAGAAAAAATAACGAGTTTTCTACAACTAGTTACTTTTTAATCCTAAGTATGTGCTAACTATTCACGTAGATAATTCTGATATGTGGAGTAACTAAAAATCTTCCCCGCCATGAACAAAGGGTGATGTCCAAATTTCCACTTGGAGGAATAACCAAGCAAAGCATTTCTTTTTCATCAAGGGCATGTCCATGGTTAAATAAATAAATAAATACACACACACACACACACACACACACACACACACATATATTCACAGAAATCACCTGTTTTGTTAGCCAAATAATCATGAAATAATTCAAAGTACAATGCTTTCCAAAAAGTAAAAATATAATAATCCAATATAGAGAAAGGCCTCCACATATTCTTCAAAGGACCACCATCACAGCTTTACGTAACTTCATATCCTTGTCACGGCAGTTCCACAAGGCAGCATCCCATTCCAAAATGAGGATTCTTTCACATGGAATGAGATCTCTGTGTATATTATGATAGGATTCCAAAGTTTAGAACTTTCTCCCCTTGCTACTCAGCCTGTTGACAGGATAATAACATCTAATTTAGCACAGCCACGTGACAGACGTCTTCCTAAAGTGCTTTACATACACTGTCTCGTTTCATCTTTTCAACAAGGTCTGTTATATTAATAATGACATTTCCATTTTGCTGATAAAGAAACTGGGAGGTCAGAAAGGTTAAGTAACATGGAGGAGGTCACACAGCTAGTTAGCATAGGGACCAGGTGTCAACTTTGGGGTTTCTTTGACTTTTAAAGCCAGGCTTTTGACTACTCTCATATACTAAGGCTAGCATACCCCCTTTCCTTTCTTTCCTGAGGGATTTATTCTGTTCTGCATTTCATTAAATCTGAAACATACCAACTCCACCACTATCTAGATGCAAACAAATAATTCTCCATTCTAATGAAGGGAAAGACTAAAACTAATTCTTCAAGACTGAGAACAATATCCACTGACAACTTTGATGATAAAATCTATTTTCATTTCCCCTTTTCATTTTCAGCCTAATGCAGTTCACTTTGTCCCTTAAACAAGGTGTTCTACTGCTATTGAGAAACCAATTTTCTCTCAATACTTCATTGCAATATTATCAAGAAACCAGCTACTTAAACAGCAGGTAATCTTTTATTTCATGCATAATTACCATGCACTATATTTTGATGTGATCCTAATGGCCCTAAGTACGTGTTAAACAAACCCTCAACCTGCCCAAATGAAAAACATTTTGCTTCCTCTGTTGCACTTGTGTGGCGATGATAATTAACAGATCTTGGGAAATTTGGGCTACATCTGATTAAATCATAACACACCATAAAGGTCTTTACAAATAATCTTTTGAAGAATTCAGCTGAGAAAATCATGAAAAGAAGAATTATGAGAAAGGAAGCTCATTATAGTTTTGCGCCTGGCACTTGAAGGTGAGCATTTTGAAATCAGTCAACTTACCCAGAATGCACCTGAATGTCTGAGGAAGGAGGGCTGTCTGTATGACCCACTCTTCACTCACAGACTCCAAATTTCTGTTCAGTTTCCAATACCTGTGTTATGTCTTTATTTCAATCAATGGCCAAGGTAATGCTGCTCTTTCCTCAGACTACAAACTTTAAAAAGCAGTCATTAAATATTTTTAAAAGTTCCCTTCATAAGAGGAGGTATCTTCAAACTTTCATGCTTAAAATTTCAGCACTTGGGAGAATGTGTTTAAAATGGAAACATCATAAAATACGGTTTGAACTAAACAAAACAAATTTTGGGGGAAAAAAGAAAACCAAACCCAGGAACTAAGACTACTTTATTAATTCCAAAGGCCCAAAGTCAAATGAGATGAGCACTTGGATAACAAGGGCAATCGTCCCCTTTAATAATGGAACTATGGCTATTATTATGGTTGTTGCTAATAATGATTGCACTTGCCCTTTATTGAGTGCTTACTCATGGATTCTACTACTTAATCTTTGCAACAGTGCTGAGAGTTACTTTTAACCCACAGAACAGAAATCTAAAGGTGGAGTGGTCATCAAGTCACTTGTGCAAGATCATACAAGGGAGTAAGAACAAAGTGGCAGATATGTAAAATAAACGAGTCTAGAGATCTGAAGCACATGAGGACTACAGTTAATACTATTGTATTCCATATTTCTGCTAAATGAATAGATTTTAGCTGCTTTTGCCATACATACAAAAAAATGGGTGGCCATGCAAGATGATAGACATGTTAACTTGCTTCATTATCGTAACCGTTTTACTATCTACATGTATATCTCTCTTAACAGCATGTTGTATGCCTTAAATATACACAATAAAATATACTTTTTTTTTGAGATAGGGTCTGTCACTCAGGCTGTAATACAGGGGTATGATCATAACTGACTGCAGCCTCCATCTTGGGGGCCCAAGCAATCCTCCCACCCCAGCCTCTCCAGTAGCTGCGACTACAGACACACGATACCATGCCCAGCTAATTTTTTGAAATTTTTAATAATTTTTTGAAATTTTAGGTCTCGTTGTATTGCACAGGGTGGTCTTGAACTCCTGGGCTCAAGCAATCCTCCCTCCTCGGCCTCCTAAAGTTCTGGGATTATAGATGAGAGTCACCATGCCCGCCAAAATTTACTTTTTTCAAATGAGGCAATAAGTATCACAGCTGAGGTTCAAACTCAGGCCTGCCTTACCACAAAGTCTGTGCTCTAATTAAATACTACTTATTCTGCCTTATTGAAAGCAGTAAATATTTGACTGTAAACTACCTATTGTATACGGCTCTGTCTCTGCCTGATGTCCAAAACTATTTAGTAAGCAAAAATAAGTTCTATACCATGGTGGTATATAAAAGAAGGAAAATGCGAAAACCAGACCCAGTCCAGAGGAGTTACCATCTTTATTGGGAAGATAAGACTTTGACGAATGAAATAATTAGGGAACAAAACAAAGCAGCCACATTTATTACCAAAAGGCTGGGGGCAGGGTCCAAATCTTTTATGAGAAGCCCCATTATTTGGAATCCAAACTAAGTAAAAATGTGAACAAGTGAGATTTGGTCCCTTCCTTGTCACCCCCGTACTCCCACCCAAGAAGATCCTTTTATACTATTTTAAGAGAAATTGAAAATCATAAACAACTAGATTGTCCTCAGGAATTTAATATTTCTTAACTGAATTGAACAAAGTTTTCCAGAGCAATCTCTTCCACCATTTATTTCCATAGTATTGTATAGCAATCGGTTGCTCAGCCCAACGAACTAAAAATGTCAACCACAGCCCGAGACCCTCTAAATTCTATAAAGTGAAATGTCCCACTTTGAAATATGCACATTGATCCCAGAGACGCAAATTCTCTTACTTTTAAGGCTACTGTGAAACTAACTCCAGCTTCATCTTTATGGAGCTGTTTCAATGTATAATTTAAGAAATCACTTCCAAATACTGAAAAATCCATGAAAATCCTGCATAAATTATGCACGTTTGCGAGTCCCCTCTCTCATGTTGTGACAGATATGGGCTATGTGGTGGTGGTGGTGTGTGTGTGTGTGTGTGTGTGCGCGCGCACGCGCACGCGTGTGTGCACGCACACGCACACACGGTGTGGGTGAGTTGGAAACCTTCCTCGCAAGCTTATTGAATCTTTCCACCTCCTACAGAGAACTCTGAAGAAATGCACTGTTTTTTTCAACATTCAAACGAATGTGAATCAGAATGGCAGTTCTCCCAGGACTCATCTTTTATACTGAACGTAGGGTCACTGACAGGATTGAAATGGATCCAAGTTGCCTTGATTAGCTGATTTTTAAAAGATTAGAAGCAGCCAGCTATGGAGCGGAGGGAGGAGAACTGGTTCTAGTGTCTGCTCTACCACAAAAAAAAAGCCATGAGAATTTTAACGTGTTATTTCAACCCTGTAAACCACAGTTTCCTTTTGGGTAAAATGAGGGACAAACCAGATAGTCTTTAGGTGGAATTCATGAACTGCCAGCCTGCAGACATATTTGTTTAGCCAAGCTTAACCCCAAGATCTGTTTTATACTGGAGCACTATAAAAAGGTTTTATGGCATGACTGTCAAATTTTAGTGCATGATAGAAACTCCCAGAGAACCTACACCTGGGCTGTACCCCCAGAGCTTCTGACCTAGTTGGTTTGAGGCAGGGCTCAGGAACTTGTCTTTTTTTTTTTTCTTCTTTTTTTTGATGGAGTCTTCCTCTGTCACCCAGGCTGGAGTGCAGTGGTATGATCTCCGCTCAGTGCAACTTCCGCCTCCCAGCTTCAAGTGATTCTCCTGACTCAGCCTCCTGAGTAGCTGGGATTACAGATGTGCACCACCATGCCCAGCTAAATTTTTATAATTTTAGTAGAGATGGGGTTTCACTATGTTGGTCAGGCTGGGCTCAAACTCCTGACCTCGTGATCCACCCGCTTCGGATTCCCAAAATGCTGGGATTACAGGCGTGAGCCACCATGCCCGGACAGGAATCTGAATTTTCAACAGGGGCTTTCAAGGGATTCCAAGGTACTCGGTCCATGGACCACACTTTGAGAATAGTGGTTTCGTTGAAATTCTCAGTGATCTAAGCACTCACATCACAATTGAGCAATTACAAACTTCATTGAGTGGAATCCAAAATCTGAATGAAATGAACCGGAATCACACACTAGAGGAGAGCACATGTGCTGGATGTATCCATGGAGTGCAGCAGTTCTAATGCTGCCACTTTCTGCCACTCACAAGCAGTGAATCCTGGGTAATCTGTTTTTCCATCTGGAAAAATAAGGGCAGTAGGATCATCTCACAGGATTCTCAAGAGGATGAGAAATCTCAGGGGGGTTACCTAGCATGATTCTTGGTACAGAGAAGATCCTCATGGCCTGTTATGCCTTCTGGCCCCATTCCTTTCAGGGGCAATGCACTGCATGGAGCTGACCTGCCCAAGAAACACCAGGACACCAGGTGTGCACATGGCTTGCCTCTCATGCCCTCACCTGTGCAGGCTTGCCCTCAGCTTCCCGAAAGAGCAAAATGATCTTAATTTGTCCTGTTTGGGGAGGGAGTAGACTGCAACCACCTGCACTCTTTTCAAACCAGACCACTCACTATAGAAACTGAAAAGAAAACACATATATTGTTCCTCTCCCACAATACTACTTCACCTCCCCTGCCCTCAAAGCCTCAGTAACTGGGGCAAATTCCTAAAGTGGAAATTATACGATAAACTTTGGCCAAGCCATAAAACATATTCGGGACTAAGGTCACAAAACAGTTACTGATGTATATTCCCTGATCAAAGTCACTCCATGGCACTTACTTTTAGGAGTTAAGGGGACTACAGAAACCTACAGGAAGAAAAAAAAGCAACTTTGAAGATAAACTAGAGAAGTAGTCTATTCACGGTCAAAAGACATTACTCTTTGAGCTTTATGTATTAATGAAGATTAAATTCAAAGTTTATAAGCTCTTCATGATTATTAATTATTCAATTACAAGGAGGTACAGAAGTCATTCAAATTTTTTTTTTTTTTTTTGAGATGGAGTCTCGCTTTGTCACCCAGGCTGGAGTGCAGTGGCACCATCTCAGCTCACTGCAACCTCCGCCTACCGGATTCAAGCAATTCTCCTGCCTCAGCCTCCCGAGTAGCTGAAATTACAGGCATGTGCCAACATGTCCAGCTAATTTTTTTTGTAATTTTAGTAGAGACGGGGTTTCACCATATTGGCCAGGCTGGTCTCCAACTCCTGACCTTGTGATCCACCCACCTTGACCTCCCACAGTGCTGGGATTACAGGCTTGAGCCACTGCACCTGGCCAAAGCCATTCAAATTAATATTGGTGATGAAGAGCTAAAGAATGCTCAGTACCCCTGCTCTCCAACAAAAAAACCACTCCATGAATTAATTGTGGTCATGTAAATGATAGATGCTTAATCATCATCTGGGTTGAACTCTTTGCAAATTATATCCCCTTTCTTGGCATTTTTCCAAAAGGAAATTTTTTAGTTACATGCCAATGTGTTCAAGATCACCAAAAAAGCTGTTAATAAGATACAGAAGGCCGGGTATGGTGGCTCATGCCTGTAATCCCAACACTTTGGGAGGCCAAGGCGGGTGGGTCACCTGAGGTCCGGAGTTCGAGACCAACGTGACCAACATGGAGAAATCCTGTCTCTTCTAAAAATACAAAATCAGCTGAGAGTGGTGGTGCATGCCTGTAATCCCAGTTACTCAGAAGGCTAAGCCAAGAGAATTGCTTGAACCTGGGAGGCTGAGGTTGCGGTGAGCCGAGATCGTACCATTGTAGTCCAGCCTGGGCAACAAGGGCGAAACTCTATCAAAAAAAAAAAGAAAAAAGAAAAAAGAAAAATGAACAACAAAAAAACGAAATGGAATTGGGACCAGAATAGGCTTCAGTATTTCCAGAGTGCAGTGAAAGGATCTGCTGTGTAGCATGCAAAATTTTATGACTTCTGCCTATGCATTTTTCAAGGCAATAAATATTGTTGAGGTATATTTACTGTTTTCTACTTGAAAAGCAAATTTGTGGCAAGGGTGCTGGGCACAAATAAAATTAGTAAGTGATAGATAGACACAGGAAAGGTCAATTGCTAGACAACAGTATATGAAAACACTCTTGCTCAAATGGTAGAAGAGGTGAAGAGGTGTCAGGAGAGCAACTTCATTATCCTCTAAGTGCCTTTTTCCATCCCAGTGGGAAAAAAATGCACACACTCACACAACACACTCATGCACACAAACTATGGTGGCAAATGCAAAATCTAATACCAATTGCTTTCTTTTGATAGTTTTGATACGTGTATTAGTCTATTCTCACACTGCTAATAAAGATGGGTAATTTATGAAGGAAAAGGGTTTAATTGACTCACAGTTCTGCATAGCTGGGGAGGCCTCGGGAAGCTTAAAATCATGGCAGAAAGGGAAGCAAACAGGTCCTTCTCATATAGTGGCGGTAAGAAGTGCAGAGTGAAAAGGGGCAAAAGTCCCTTATAAAACCATCAGATCTCATGAGAACTCACTCGCTATCATGATAACAGCATGGAGGCAGCCACCCCCATGATTCAATTCCCTCCCACCAGGTCCCTCCCGTGACACATGGAGATTATGGGAACTACAGTTCAAGATGAGATCTGGGTGGGGACACTGCCAAATTGTATCAATGTGTTTCACTAGAAACCAAAGAAAGGCTCAGAAAACCAAGAACAGACACATATTGACCTTACCTTCAGCCTGAATGCTAATTTTCAAACACAAACCATGTAGTGTTTTAGAACCAATGTAAAATATTTGATTTTGTGAGAAATTAAGTGCTGGTGCTTCTGTGTGGAAGTGAAATCTCTCTGGATACCCCTCCTTGATTCAATGTGGGCATCCTCATGAAACAATAAACTGATGCTAGCATGTGATACAAGACAAAATGATAGAAGAGTGGAAACTGCAGTTAAGTCCCTCCTTTTCCACTGTAACTGCTAGTGGAAACCCTCTTGGTTTGAGGGCATTGGTTGATCCTCAGTATGGTTCTAACCAATGCTGTGTGAGAATATATAATCTGTGTGAACAAACAGATGAAAACTCTGACAACCTTCAGGTATTGACATCCAAAGGTATTGATGGCTATTTGCAAATTAACAGCTTGTTATACTTGTTTAATATAGGGCCTCTACACCTTTTTTAAAAAGTCACATTGGGAGGCTGAAGCGGGAGGACTGCATGAGCCTAGGAGTTCAAGATCAGTCTGAGCAACATAATGAGTCCCTGACTCCAAAATAATTTAAATATTACCTGGGCATGGTGGTGTCTGCCTGTAGTCCTAGCTACTCAGGAGACTGAGCGGGGAGGATTGCTTGAGCCTAGTGGGTCAAGACTGCAGTAAGCCGTAATCACGCCACTGCACTCCAGCCTGAGAGACAGAGCAAGACCCTATCTCAAAAGAAGAGATGAAAGAAAAGAAGAGAAGAGAAGAGAAGAGAAGAGAAGAGAAGAGAAGAGGAGAAAAGGAAAGGAAAGGAAAGGAAAGGAAAGGAAAGGAAAGGAAAAGGGAAAGGGAAAGGGAAAGGGAAAGGGAAAGGGAAAGGGAAAGGGAAAGGGAGGGAAGGGAAGGGAAGGGAAGGAGGGAAGAAAGAGAAAGGAAGGAAGGAAGGAAGGAAGGAAGGAAGGAAGGAAGGAAGGAAGGGAGGGAGGGAGGGAGGGAGGGTCTGCCTTCTGGACTAGTGTAGACCAGCCCAGTGGTTTAGTGCCTCATCAGGAAAGCTTTAAGGTGAAAAGGTCATCATTCTTCTCATCCCCTCCCTCCCAGCTGGGTCACAAAACTATTTCTCATCTTCAAAACTAACTAGGTTTGATTAATTAAATACATGGAACATAACAGGTAAGATCTATACTGATCTTAGGAGATTGTAGAAGAGGTTTCGGGTTATTTTTGTTTAAAAGTCATGGTAGTGGATGAACTAAGAAGAGATCAATTCAAAATATACAGCTGGAGGCAAAAGAATTAATTGATTGTTGTCTGAGCTGGCCCAGGTTCCCTGACTCTCTGGGATCCCCCTCCTGCCTTCCCAAGCCTTCTTCCCTTCTATAGTGTCTCCTCCATGCTTCCTCATCTGCTCCACAGCTTCACAAAGCTGCTTTACAGTTAGGTCAAATCAGCCTGACACCACAGATTCTCACCACCTGGAATTTGTGTTTGTTTGAGACAGGATCTTGCTCTGTTGCCCAGGCCAGAGTGCAGTGGTGAGACCACGGCTCACAGCCTTGACCTCCCAGGCTCAATAAATCCTCCCACCTCAGCTTCCTAAGTAGCTGGGACCACAGCCCATGTCACCATGCCCAGCTAATTTTTGTATTTTTTGTAGAGACAGGGTTTCACTGTGTTGCCCAGGCTGGTCTCGAACCCCTGGCCTCAAGTGATTCACCTGTCTTGGCCTCCCAAAGTATTGGGACTACAGGCATGAGCCACCATACCCAGCCCTCACTACCTGAATTTGGCTTTCATTGCCACCTCTCAGATAACCATTGTTTCCATGATCTACAAGCCAGTTTAACCAAATCCAGAGATAGTTATCATATCCCAAGACAACTAATAAAAAGCACTGGGCTTAGTATAAAGCACACCCACTCACTCCCCACCATCTCTTTCCCCTGGCCCCCAACACATAAAATGATCCAATTTTGACATAAAATTTCTAAAATAAAAATTTGGTTGAAAGCCGAGTCTCTGGGAAACTGAACCTTCACGTTAGGAGGTTACAGACTTATTCCAATGATAAGTGCTTTTTGTACACAAGTGGCCTTTTGGAATTGATTTCTGAGTTCTGGGACACACACAGGCTTTTGAATGTTCTCAATAGTGGTAAGCCTTAAACCTTCTGAAGACAGATTGTATTTCTTTGGAATGAGCCAAAAGTGTTTAGGAGACAAATCTGGTGAGTGTCCAGCTGGGAAATACCATTTGGGTCAAAGCTATAAAGTACCAAGAGTGATTTTCTGGTGTGGTTTGAAAATTAGCTCTAAAAGTCACTCCAAAAGAGGCATTCCAGAAATGTATATAGCAATAACACCATCAATGGAATAAAAAATGTTTTATCCCCTAAATTGACTACTAGATGGATAATGCTATTTCATGCCTCCATTCCTTTAAATATGCTATTTGGTCCCTTCCCCTAGAGTGCAGAGTCCTCATTCTCACTCTGTCTCCCCAAATATCTAATTTGTTTTCTTCCATCAAAATATATTTTTCTAGGAAGGCTTCTTTGAATCTCCAATCTGATTCTGATGTCCTCATTCATGCTCTCTCATCACCGCCCCCCACTCCCTTCCTCCCCTCTAACATGTGGGGCAATGCTTGCTTAAAGAACATTGCAAACAATGGTTTTCATTTTCTGCCCCCACCATCAAACTGTCAGGTACTTGAATATAATGGCTATATTTTACTTTACCTGACAGAGCAATGGCTTCACACAGTGCTTCATAAATACTTGTTGCTCAAATAAATCCATTTGAAAAATTAACCTCCTTGCTCTGTAGTTTTACCTCACACGATCTGACATACTTGTCATCTGTAGTTCAATGTCAACCCAGGAGTAATTTTACAAGAAAGATTCTGACAGTGTTGACCCTGGACCCTCACATTATTTTTTCAACAATAATCGAAATGCTGGTAGAGAAAGAAGGCTAATACAGAAAACAGTAACATGAGCTACGGAAGTGGGCCAGGACTTTAACAAGAAAACATAACTGAATTAGTGTTCAAAATGACATTGGTAACTTAAAGAAATCATTTATCTCAGACTGAAGAACTTAAGCAATATGTATATATGAGCTATTAGGCCCGTATTAGAGCTATTTCTCAATCAATGAGAAATACACCCAAAACAGCTTACTATGAAGCACAATTCTCAGTATGTAAATCTATTATCTCGCATTAAAAATATCACACAAATAGCCTACCGCCCAGCAATTCCTTTGAGGCTATATAGCCAACAGAAATAAGTGTTTGTTTCCATCAAAATACATACGTATAAGAATGTTCGTAGAAGCTTTATTCATAAATAGTCCCAAACTGGAGACACGCATAATGTTCACCCATGGGAGAATGTGGAAACACATGGCCGGGCACGGTGGCTCACACCTGTAGTCCCAGCACTTTGGGAGGCCAAAGCGGGTGGATCACAAGGTCAGGAGATCGAGACCATCCTGGCTAACATGGTGAAACCCCGTCTCTACTAAAAATACAAAAAATTAGCTGGGCATGGTGGCGGGCGCCTGTAGTCCCAGCTACTCGGGAGGCTGAGGCAGGAGAATGGCGTGAACCCGGGAGGTGGAGCTTGCAGTGAGCCAAGATCGCACCACTGCACTCCAGCCTGGACAATAGAGTGAGACTCCATCTTCAAAAAAAAAAAAAAAAAAAAAAAAAAATGTGTAAATACACCCTGGCATATTCATAAAACAAATACTGCTAGCAAGAGCAAAGAATGAGCCACAGATAACCACATGGATCCTCACAGACATAATGGCAAGTTACAGAAGTTACAGACAAAAGACTATATACAGTAGGATTCCATGTGTATGAAATCAAAAAACATGCAAAAGAAATTACTGACTGAGATAATGTGTGAGGGGTATGATTGGGTGCTAGTAATGTTCTATATTTTGAATGAACCTGGTGGTAATTACATGGATATAGACATACACAAAAATTCATAAGGTTGCACATTTAAGAGTTTGCATTTTATGTTAAGCTTATACTTTAATGAAATTTTAAATAAATATAAATTTGTTTAGATATCTCAGTCTCATAGGAGATTTAATCCTAACATAGTAGCTGAGGGGCCTGGAGGTGAAGAAGGAGTTAATGAGCAATCCTGGTGTGGTTATGGAGAGAGGGGTAGAGACCCTTTTGGATAAGCTGAGTAGCTACAGCAAAAAAGATAATGTCAGGGTGTTGGTATCCCAAGTTTGACCCCTGAAAGGAGAGTGGCCCTGAATACTGAGGTTCTAGTGTTTGCATCCTGGGACACAGTAGCAAAATCTTTGGAACTGACCATTCAGGGAAGCAGTTACTACATAATATGTTAAGGCTTATATGAGGACACTTAATCCTGATTTTTTTTAAAAAGATGATCATATATCTGGCCAGGCATGGTGGCTCACGCCTATAATCCCAGCACTTTGGGAGGCTGAGGCAGGTGGATCACCTGAGGTCAGGAGTTTGAGATCCACCTGGCCAACATGGTGAAACCCTGTCTCTACTAAAAATACAAAATTTAACTGGGCATGGTGGCAGATGCCTGTAATTCCAGCTACTCAGGGGGCTTAGGCAGGAGAATTGCTTGAACTCGGGAGGTGCAGGCTGCAGTGAGCCAAGATTGTGCCAGTACACTCCAGCTTGGGCAATGGAGCAAGACTCCATCTCAAAAAGAAAAAAAAAGAAAAAAAATGACCATATATCCAAGGGCCTACTCAGCAGGAACATCAGGTATATCACAAAGTAGTAAAAGAAAGTGTAAATAGGAAAAGAAGTTGCCAGATGTTAAATGAAGTTAGAATGAGTTAGTAATTTTAGAGGTAAAGATGATGTGGGGCTCACAGTAGACCACAAGCAATTTTAAATATGTCAGTTGGATACAAAGAACATATCTAAAAGGGGAGAATAATGTAGACACTAGACAGGGCCAATTAATCCTTGCATGACAGAAAATGCTGGTTTGTCCCTCAGTTGGGCTTTGGGGTCCTCCTAATCATTGCCTGGCCTGGCTATCTAATCCATGGAGGGTCAGATGAGACAGGGTGAGATCCACATAAATGTCTCCATACCCACTACCCAGGACCAGTGGCCTGCTGGGTACATAATAAAGAACTTAAATTTAAGGACTAAACACTGAAGTTAGCTACTAGGGTTTCTTTCTCCACCAAACTTAGAACTAAGTCCCTAAGGGGAGCTATGTATTATCCGGAAATTTAACAAAAAAGTAAATAAGGAAATGCTCAGTGCTAATGCAGGTTTCATTTCAAAGAAAAGAATTCCTGAACACAATAATTAAGAGTGAGGTTGCCTTAACTCAGGGTTTAAAATCTTTTGAAAAGTATCTATTTGAATGAAGGCAATGGAATGTGTGTCTTCTATCTGCTCTGTCCCCAGGATGTATAGGTGTCCCTTTGCTGATGAAAGGTGTAGGTGGCACGCAATAAATGGAAATGTTATATACCTTGCTCCCTGGGTAGGGTGGCCAGATTTAGTATACAGCAATACAGGGTGCCCAGTGAAATGTGAATGTCTCACAAACTTTCGCTCAGTTATTTCCGAACAACCACATTCTGGCTTTAACTAAAACCACATCGTTACACTCATATTTTACACAAATATTTATTCCAAGTGGTTACAAAATAGAAACTGAGTAATAAGTTCATGACTTTTTCCCCATCCTCCATCTGTAGGCTTTCTTCAGCCAGTAAGCACATCATCTCTTTGGAATCCAGAGGCCACATTCAACTATGTAAAAGTAATTCTAATCTGAACTTTTCTCCCTAAAATTCACAACTTATCTAAATTAATGAAAAAAAAAAAAAAAAAGACTGGGTCATATTTCTGTTTTAGGATTATGAGGTGGAGTAGGGAAGAGATGTCCTTCTCTGGATGACATATATAGGAACAACAAACTAAACATTCCCAGGAAAGCCCAGAAAGGTTTCTCTACAAATATATCACAGCTGCATGACTCACACTTTTAGTTTTGACCTAATGGTACTTGTTTGAAAGCAGTGATTATCACCAGAACATAGACTCTGCAAAGGCTAGCTTTGGTTTGGGGTATCCCCGTTCACTCTCATGAACAGTCCAGAAATAATACTAACAACCACCCGTGGCAACAGTGTGCTGTACCACAATGATAATGCCAACTTATGTTTAATTTTCCCTCTGACCTTGTAATGGAGGCAGGACAGGTGTTGTTATTACATTAAACATGAAGAAACAGAAGACCAGTGCTGGAAACTAGCAGAGCTCAGAGTGGACCCCTGGAAATGACTCCAAGTGACATGCCTGTCCCACCATCCCGTGCTACAGTTTCCAGGCCATGGCCCCGAGAAGAAGATATTACTATGTTGAGTTAAAAAACAAATGATGGCTTATGCCTGTAATCCTAGCACCTTGGGAGGCCAAGGCACGCAGGTCATGAGGTCAGGAGTTCGAGACCAGCCTGGCCAATATGGTGAAATCCCGTCTTTACTAAAAATACAAAAATTGGCTGGGTGTCGGGGGGTGCACCTGTAGTCCCAGCTACTCAGGAGGCTGAGGCAGAAGAATCGCTTAAACCCAGGAGGCAGAAGTTGCACCGAGCCGAGATCGCACCATTGCACCGCAGCCTGGGCGACAGAGCAAGATTCCATTTCAAAAACAAACAAACAAAACAAAGCAAACAGAATAAACAAAAAACGAAAAAAAAGAATCCTTATCCATTACTTATTTCTGTCTTCATTACTGATTACAGGAGCATATTTTAATGATTGTTTGGCAGAGGTGATCAAGTAGCAAAAGTTCTGGAACTCAGTTAGATACCTAACTCAAAACCAAACATCAAAAATGAAAAAAAAATTCTAGACAGTGGAGCAACCAGGAGTATTATGGTAGACAGTTACAAAAGAAAAGGGTAACAAGAACATGAAAAAGTCAGTTCCCCTCCACATTTTAGTAACTAGACTGGGCAAAACACTATTTATCCTAGATGCATAATCTCTACAACAAAATGTTCTACATTTTGGCCCCTAATCTCTACTCCTGAATGGGTAGAATGACTCTTCGTCTTTCCAAAGCACTGCAATAGAACAGAATGCCAGGGGAAACATCCATACAAGACAGCATTTATTTGGACTATTGTACCTTTAGTGAGTGACAGAGAAAAGCTAGAAAATAAATTACCACTTAAACAAACTGTTTTGTTTCCATGTCTGCTCCCCTAGTATCTCTCCCAGAGCCCCGTGGGTTACTGTAGGTGTTATCAATGATGAACTGGGACAGGCGTCGTTAATGTGACCATGAACAAGGTAGCAAAGTTGTAATGAAGAGATCTCCACGGTGTAATGACTGTGGTTTCCTGTCTAAGACAGCTAGAGGTGTGTTATTAATGCAGAGAGGGTCAACACTCCACATCAACACCCAGAGGCTTCAAGACATCCTCCAGAGAATTCCACATTGCTGGATGCTGGCACTGACTAATCAAAGTAAATATCTCCCATGCCCACTCCCATTTTCCCTGAGTGATAATACGAGAAAAGAACAAAGGATAAGAGGGGAAAGAAATGACCTGAGAGTCATCCTTGTCCTTCCCCCTCCCTTCTCCCCTTTTGTACCCCTCAGGATGCAATCCATCCCCAACACCAGCTGAGACTTCCTCCAAAGTATTGCTTCTAATCCATACGCATTTGCCATCGCCACTGTCACCTCCAAATTCAAATCAGCAATGAGCACCCATTTCACTTGGAAGGAGACCTCCAGTGATGGGGATCCTTTATCCAACACACACTATTAATCTTACCGCTAAAATCTTCATTACAAATGACACGTAACAGCCCTTCAGTTAGTTTCCTGTTTTTCAACGCTGAGCTCTCTTCCAACTTAATCTATGGAAATCCCACGCGGAAAGTTTGCTAAAGAACAACTATTCTCATTACCATCTGGGTTCTGACCCAGTGGTCTGTACTTTAACCCAGATGGTCTTTTATGAGGGAAGGTTTGTTTGTTCGGGTGTTTTTTGTTGTTTTTTTTTCCCAGGGTGAGTTCTTCAGTGGAAACTTCACTCTGGTTTTCCAACACTGTTTTCACAGCAGCTGGAGGGCAGAGGCTGCTTGCTGTCCTCTCTCTTGTAAACAAAAAGGCCAAGCCGCAGTCCCTGGCCACCAGGACAAACACACACTCCTGCTGCGAGGGCTGCCCCATGCTGTGTACGCACGGCAGGGCGGTGGTGGCAGAGGAAGCTGTTGTCTGCTTTCTTATTACTGCGCTGTCATTCATGCAAAAGTCAGTTCACAAATGCATCAGTGGCTTCCTTTCAAAAGGGCCATTTTCTTGAATTTATTGACTGTGCTTATAAGCTTCTTGTGTAAAGATGCTTTGCTTAAGCTTTAAGAAAGAGAACTTATTTATACAAACCCATTTAAATATTGCCTCTGTAAAAAAATGTGTACGGACATCAAAATGTTCAAAAATGACTATCTCTTTACATGAAGTCAGCAACACTAGGGGTTTTAAATGCTTTATTTACTGTTTTATTTTAAGATTATCAGTGCCAACTCTACTAATTCAGAAAGTACAGTAATTCAGATAGTAGGAGGGCTGCAACTAATCTTTGCTCTGCCTATGAAGAAAGGATTGCTAAGCAAATTATAATGCATGAGTAAGGTTGTTCCAAGAATAGATAAATATTTGGCAAGAACTATTTTAGGTGTCTTCTAGTACTTTGGAGCTACCCACTAATTTATAAATACTTGATCTACTAATTCCAAAACTTTTTATCTATTCATTTAACCAGGTCTTGAAGGGGCAAGGCAAGCAGCATGGATCCCATTGGTGATGTATGTTGGTCATTTGTTCTTGAAAAAGTACTTTCTGCTGGGCATGGTGGCTCATGGCTGTAATTCTAGTACTTTGGGAGGCCGAGGCAGGCAGATCACTCGAGGTCAGGAGTTCGAGACCAGCCTGGCCAACATGGCGAAACCCCATTTCTACTAAAAAAAAATAAAATAAATAAATAATACAAAAATTAGCCAGGCATGGTGGCGGGCACCTATAATCCCAGCTACTCAGAAGGCTGAGGCACAAGAATCACTTGAATCTGGGAGGCGGAGGTTGCAGTCGGCTGAGATCACACCATTGCACTCCAGCCTGGGTGTCAGAGCAAGACTTTGAAAAAAAAAAAAAAGGCAGAAAGAAACAGGGAGGGAGGGAGGAAGGGAGGAAAGGAAGGAAGGAAG
>NW_016803416.1:1677888-1689278 GCF_001698545.2 Rhinopithecus bieti
GGAGGGAGGGAGGGAGGGAGGGAGGAGAAAAATTACTTTCTTTCAGAAAACAAACTAAATTTCATTTTTTAAAGTTTAGATTTTTTTTCCAGATTTTGTCAGAATGAGATTTCCCTCAATGATTAGTTTTCTATTGCTGCTGTAATAAATTCCCATAAACCCAGCAACTTAAAACACCACCCCTGTTTTAGGTCACAAGTCTGGGGACACAGTGTGGTTGGTTTCTCTGCTCAGTGTCTCACAAGGTGTCAGTCGGCCATGTCCTTGTCTACAGCCCTAGGTCTTCTTAGGAGCACACGTTTGTGGCAGAATTCAGTTCCTTGCAGGTGTAGAACTGACATCTCTGTTTCCTTCCTGCCTATCAGTCAGGGTCACTCACAGCTACCACAGGACACTTGCATCCTTGCCTACGCTCCCTTCCCCCATTCGTCAAAGCCACGAAAGAAGATGCTTCCTCATGGACTGACTCTTTAGCTGGAGAAAAAAGTGTCTAGTCTGGCCCCTTTTAAGGGCTCATCAGATTACGGCAGTTCCAGCTAAGATAATCTCCCTATTTTAACGCCAACTATTTAGGGCTTTAATTATTATTACTATTATTTTTTGAGATGGAGTCTAGCTCTATCACCCAGCCTGGCGTGCAGTGGCACAATCTCGGCTCACTGCAGCCCCTGCCTCCTGGGTTCAAGTGATTCTCCTGCCTCAGCCTCCCAAGTGCCTAGGATTACAGGCATGTGCCACCACATCCAGTTAATTTTTTAAAAATATTTTTGGTAGAGACGTGGTTTCACCATGTTGGCCAGACTGGTCTTGAACTCCTGACCTCAAGTGATCTGCTCACCTCAGCCTCCTAAAGTGCTGGGATTACAGGCGTGAGCCACCACGCCTGGCTAGGGCTTTAATTACATCTGCAAAAATATTTTCAGAGCAGCACCTACATTAATGTTTGTTTAGATAAACAGATGTATATATACCATGATATGAAAATCTTAGGGACTATAGAGTTCTGCCTACCATTCCTTCCCATTATTCAAAATTAATATTTTTTACAAGATAAAAAACAAATTTAAATTTGTTCCCCAGCACCATTCTCCTGGTCTTGACTTAAATGTTCTTGACACTTCATCAAGGCCAATAAATTAGTTTCATTTGATGACTTCTCTCTCCCAAACAAGATTTTTAGTCTTCCTGGAGGCAACCAACAAGACCCATCTTCCTTTTCTACATAAGTAACACCAGCCAGGGAAGGTTAGAAGAAGGACCCATGAATAACAGTGTAAAATATTAGAATAAAAACTATGAGGCCAGGCATCATGACGCACACCTGTAATTCCAACACTTTGGGAGGCTAAGGTGGGAGGACTGTTCGAGTTCAGGAGTTTGAGACCAGCCTGGGCAACATGGTGAGACCCCACCTCTATAAAAAATATTAAAGTTAGATGGGTTTGGTGGTCTATGTCTGTGGTCCCACCTACTCCAGAGGCTGAGGGGAGAAGGTTGCTTGAGCCCAGGAGGTTGGCACTACAGGGAGCAGTGTTCACACCACTGCACTCCAGCCTGGGAGACAGAGAGATATGTTTTCTTAAATAATATTTAAAAAAGAGAGAGAGAAAAAATCCACATGTCAACATGGATGCTCAGTAGTAACAGCTCAATGTCACAGGTATGTTCTAAACATCACCCAACACTTACAATACCCTACCTGACCTTCAACAACAAAAAAATAGAGGCAGTCCTACAAAGAAGATCTTACATTACCAGCATTAAAAAGTTAAACACCATTTTAATAGACTCTTTTAGGGGAATCTAATGAATTAATGCACATGCGTTTACCACAAAGGGCTACTACACAAATAGATATGTCATTGTTTCCAGAGCCAACAATAACTTTTAAGCAGAGGCAGTGCTCTTAAGTATGATGACACATCCTCCCTGGTCCTCCATACTCTGAATTTATCTATGTTGGCTGATTTCGTTTATTATCTCTCTGACTACCCTCGTTCTCCCTCCCATTGAAATCTGTTGAGAGTTGTAGTTGAGAAACGGAAAACTCACAAACCCACTATTTACAATGCAACAAATATTGACTGAGCCCCCATGGTATGCCAGGCACTGTTCTGGGCGCTAAAGCTAGATAAATTAACAAGACAGAGAACTATCCTGCTTTCAAGAAGCCCACATTCTAGAGGGAAAGACAAATGACAACCCAGTGACATGACACCCAGTGACAATGTGGGATAGAGATGTGGCAAATGGCCGAGCACAGGGGCTCATGCCTGTCATCCCAGCACTTTGGGAGACTGAGGCAGGTGGATCACCTGAGGTCAGGAGCTCGAGACCAGCCTGGCCAACATGGTAAAACCCTGTCTCTACTAAAAACACAAAAATTAGCCAGGTGTGGTAGTGGGTGCCTATAATCCCAGCTACTTGGGAGGCTGAGGCAGGAGAATCGCCTGAACCTAGGGTGAAGGGGGAGGCGGAGGCTGAAGTGAGTAGAGATCATGCCACTGCACTCCAGCCTGGGTGACAGAGCCAAACTCCATCTCAAAAACAAAAAAAGAAAGAAAAAAGAAAAGAAAAGAGAAAAAGAACATGTGGCAATTAAGGAATGCCTTGCTCATGACTGACTTTGAGCAAAAGGGGAAGATACCTTGGGAAAAGTGGTCCAGACAAAAGCCCTGAGGCCAGAGTGTTGGGAGAGGGTGGGAAGCCAGCAGGAAGCCTGGAGGACTAAAGCGGGTTGAATAAGCATCTGGTGAACATGGTGTGGATATTTTCCTTGTGTAGAGAGGAAGCCGAGTGCCATGATCTGACTGGACACACCAAAAAGCACATTCTGAAGGCCTGATGGAGAATAACTAGAGGAAGGAGTGGAGGGAGAGAGACTGGACAGGACTGGAAAGAGTCTCTGATTAGAAGTTGGCTGGGCCAATCTCTCCTGAACTCAAAATGAAGTTTCCAACACCTCAAAAATGATCAACAACCCGAAAAGCCTGGAGCCAGGTGCAGACAGACGACCAGAGTTGTAACACAGTCAGGAAAGCTAGGGACGGGCAGGCATCTCATAGCTCTGACTCTCCTCGTGTAATCTTGAGGTAAGGTCTTCCAGATGGCTGCTGAAGAGAAAGAGTTGCCCACCTGCCTGGCTCCCCAAGAATGATGAAGAAACTCTGTAGCAACTCTTCGAAACTTTTGAACATTGAACCTCTAACAAAGGAAGTAATAAAAAGAGCCCATGCATACCAAACCAAATCTGAGGAGACAGAGAGGGATCTCTGAATAAATCTGGAACACTCACCAAGCCTATGCTGCTCATTCATTCCGCCAACTCTCAAAGGCGCAAGCCATAGACCTCTTTCCACAACTTCCCTCTTGCTATGCACACATTTGCCCTTTGAGTTTGTTCGTTTTCCCTGATGATTTCAGAGAGAAAACCTCTAGCGGCACCGATCCTGCCTGTTCATGCCTTGTAGTTCACTCTCTAACAGAGGACTTCACAGCACTGAGCATAGACAGTAGAATATTTGCATATTGGGACCTCTGGAATGGGACTCTTGGAATGTAAAGAGTTCCTAGTGTGGCAAAATAGCCACAAGGAAAGGTGCATTAACACTGTGTGTACACGTTCAGGATGCTCTAAGTAGAAGGAGATGCTGAGCCCAAGAGATGAGGAACTTGGAGGAAAAAATGAAGAGATTATTAAAAGACACATATTAGAGAAATCTCAGCAAAAAAGGTTAAAACAAAACTGTTCATCTGAGCTACTTTTCTTAGCTTTATAAACTGTACAAAGATGAAGCAATGGGAAGGGAGTAACTACATTGATTTCATTTGCTTCAGTTAAATCAAAATTTATGTGAACTTAAGATAATGTCAATTGTTAGCTCTTTGGCTAATTTATCACTTTTATAGTTTAAACAAATCTGAAATGTTAAAGTGACTCACAAATCACTTTTCTACAGCACTGAATTAAGTTATCACTTTGAGTGTTTTCTCCCTGTGCACTGTTCTTCAACTTCAATAATATAATTTGATGCTGTATTCTTATTTCACTGATTTTGGACTGGAGATTTCTTCTTTTACATACACC
This sequence comes from Rhinopithecus bieti, assembly GCF_001698545.2. Lineage (NCBI taxonomy): Eukaryota > Metazoa > Chordata > Mammalia > Primates > Cercopithecidae > Rhinopithecus > Rhinopithecus bieti. The sequence goes on from NW_016803416.1 coordinate 1,681,976, forward strand.
CTAGTGTATTCTTGACTTTTTTATTAAGGAAAGTGGTGGCTCCTGAGAGTTAGGCAATTCTTTTAATAGAGTTACTAAAAATTTTATTACTATATGTAACCCTAAGTATTCTGAGTGAAAATATAAAGCACCTTTCTTAACTATTCTTTCTTTCTTTTCTTTTTTGTTCTGAGACGGAGTCTCGCTCTGTCGCCCAGGCTGGAGTGCAGTGGCATGATTTCAGCTCACTGCAACCTCCACCTCCTGGGTTCAAGCGATTCTCCTGCCTCGGCCTCCCGAGTAGCTGGGATTACAGGTGTGTACAACCACAACTGGCTAAGTTTTTGTATTTTTAGTAGAGAGGGGTTTTCCATGTTGACCAACTGAGGAGTTGGTCTCAAACTCCTGATCTCGAGTGATCCACCTGCCTCAGGCTCCCAAAGTGCTGGGATTACAGGCGTGAGCCACCACACCTGGCCTTTTTACTCTTCTTTAAATGGAGAATACATTTAGGCCTAAAAAATAAGACGAAAGCCCATTAATCCAGACTATCTCTATGTGCCACATCTCCCAGTAGGTGTGTTCAACACCCAGCTTTCAAAAAAGAGAGGAACTTCAAATTAACGATGAGATTTAAATTCTAGAGAAAGCTATACATTGGTGCTAGGCTCATTTTTTAAAAACTTACCTGACCACTTCATGGGTTCTTATTAAACAGCCTGTAAAATGCATCCCCATAGCATGGAAACATTTGCCAAGTGTTGATGGGACAGTCAGTCATAAATCTTAAGGTTGCTGCAACCAAATAGAACCTGCTCATGTTGAGTGTAAAACACCATTACATCTCAAAATGACTTTTTTAAAATAACAGTTAGGCTTTGGATTTTCAATGTGATCACAACTCCAGTGAAAGTAATGCAAACCAAACTAGTTTCAGAAATGCAAATTTGAGCCAGTGTAGGGCACAAGCAGCACTTTTTGGAAGATTCAGGACCTGAGATGCAAGGAGAAAATGTTAGTAGAAACCTCTTCCCACTCACCCTACTTGAATTCATATTCTCCGAGGAATCATGGTCGAAAATTTCTCTCCACCTTAAGCTATCTATGAGGTTGTATCTTTAGCAAATTCCTTATGGGAGTTGGAAGCAATATGAACATGAAATAAGAAAGTACTATGAACGGAATGATTGATTTTTATCTTCAAACCTGCTCAGGCTGGTCCTGTTTTGATGGCCAACTTTTCTCAGACACTAACCTGGATCACTAAAAAGAAAAAATTTCTTTCAGTGACCAAACACTAGGAAAACCCCAGATCCTCCAACTCCTTGCACAGCCTCCCAAGATGCATATCAATGGCAAGGGTTGGGGAGAACTGGCATTCTACCTGCATTCTATCTGTGCAAGCACTGGCCAATTACTTGGAGAATGTTCCAGACGCTGGCACAGGGCAGTGCAGGCACTTAGTGGCTCATAGCCTAGCACAGCAGGTAAACATTTATGAGAAGAGCATGGCTGCACAGCTCATTTACCAAAGTGAATGAAGGAGAACAGTGCTTAAGTTTACTTAGGATGTCAAAATCAGAGTCAAATCTTAGGCTTTGATGTAAGTTAAAGCTCAATTTTAAAATGCTCTATGTTTAAGTTGCTACCTCTTAACATAACAGGAAGCCATCCGGTACTCAGTTAAAACTAAGAAGACTCATTCATGTAATATCACCACATGAGGGAAGTTGGAAGAGAATACGTGAAGGATGAGGCTGGGGACCTGGGTTTAAATACTGGCTGTTGGTCAGGTGTGGTGGCTCACGCTTGTAATCCTAGCACTTTGAGAGGCCTAGGCGGAAGGATCGCTTGGGCCCAGAAGTTTGAGACAAGCCTGGGAAACATAGCAAAATCTTGTCTCTACAAAAAATACCAAACTTAGCTGGGCTTGGTGGCAGGTGCCTGTAGTTCCAGCTACTCAGGAGAGTGAGGTAGGAGGATCACCTGAGCCTGCGAAGTTGAGGCTGTGGTGAGCCATAATGGTGCCACTGCACTCCAGCCTGAGCAACAGAGGGAGATCCTGTCTCAAATACATACATACATACATACATACATATTGGCTCTTCAATCAACATTTCAGCAAATACTCTTTGCCTCAATTTTCCCACCAGCAAAACAAGGATAATACTAGTTTCTCTTTCACGTTATTATTTTTGAGGAATAATTCAGTTATTGAATATAAAACACTGAGTAGCATCACATAATTAACCTCTAACAAATATTACTTGTTATTATTACTCCAAAAGGAAAATCAAATTTTCTAAATAAGAGATTCTCAAAATTTAGAGCACACAAGGCTCACTAAATTAGGGAGCTCATTAAAAAGTGTAGATTTCTGGGCCCAGTCCCAGTGATTCTGAGTAAGTCTAGAGTAAGGCCCAGAGCCTGCAGTTTTAATAATTATCTCAGCTGATTCTGATGCAGAAGACGCTCAGACCACACTTTGAGAACCACTGCTGTAAAGGTAACCACAGCATCAGCGAAGACAGTGGCGGCTGCTAAGAACAGAGACGGGTCAGAATCGACCAGGCAGAGAGGAAAATAGCGCAGGCCTGAGGTTCCCACCTCCCTACCCTTAGCCCCTCCACTTCCAGCACCCTCCCAACCCTGACGTCAAGAGAGGCCTGCAAGGTGCAGCAGGAACCACTTCCCATGCTGCCCCCAGGGATGTCTACTCCAATGCGAAGAAGGGGATAGAAGAGGCAATGGGCGCAACCGCTGCCTCATAATGCCAAACACTGAGGTGGTCCCTGTGGACAGATGAGCACAGGCTCCCGCTGGTCCAACCCAGAGTCGGACAAGTGGCCACACAGAGAGAGTCTAGGGGGCTTTCCTCTAAAAACCTGTCTGAGGTGCTCATTCTTATATAACTACTCATATAACAACTAAAAATAAAAAAATCTGCCAGGTACAGTGGCTGGTGCCTGTCATCCCAGCTACTTAGGAAGCTGAGGCAGGAGGATCAATGGGGCCAGGAGTTTCAGACCAGCCTGGGCCACACAGTTAGACCCCTCCTCTAAGAAAAACAAAAACAAAACAGAACAAAACAAAACAAAAAAAAAACTAACTATAAAACTATTTTATTTTAACCACAACTCTGTAAGTATCTCCCTTTTTCAGAGGAAACAAATGAAGGTTTTAAAAAGAAGTTAAGTAACATACCTAAGCCATAGCAGAGGCAAGACCTAGCAAGTCCCATTGGCTCTGCCTCTAAAATACAAAAGGAATTCCTCCCCCCACCCCCAACCTACTGCCTCACCTGGCTCCCGCGTTGGCTAAGCCACATTACTATGGTCTGGAGTACATCAAAAGCCAGCGAGGGGGTCTCCTTGCTTCCGCTCCTCTGCCCCTGCCCCCCACTATTTGTGTTTATTTCTGCTTCCATGTTTGTTGTCTGTCTGCCTCCACTCAATTACACGCTCCTTGAGAACAAAGATCCTGAAGTGTTTAGTTCATTCCTGTGGCCCCAGACCTCATAATGGAGTCTACAGTACTCAATAGCTCTTTTAAACTGACCAACTCCAAAGTCCATTCTGTTTGCTAACTGTTCCTCTCATGGGGAAGAACAACTTGGGGGAAGCCCTGTTGAGCAATCATTTGCAAACAGCCAAGTCACACTGGTATCTTAGGACAGTCACCCACTCAGCCACTCAAAAGAGAAAAGTTCAGAACAGGAAGTCAGCTTTCAGCATCAACATGTATACCAAAGAGATCCATCTGAGCGAGATGTTAGCTACACATATTTGCTGTCCATGCCTAAGAACAACAGGTGCCATGCCCTGCCAGAAGAGCCCCACTGCTTTCTCACCTACACAGTCATGTGGCAGCAACTATGCCAAAAAACAAACGTACTTGTTTATGTGGAAAATGGGAAAAAGCAAATGATCCCTTAGAACCCAGACTAGAGGCGGGCACAGTGGTTCACACCTATAATTCCAGCACTTTGAAGGGCCAAGGGTTTGAGACCAGCCTGGCCAACATGGTGAAATACCGTGTCTATTAAAAATACAAAAAATTAGTGGGGTGTGGTGGTATGAGCCTGTAATCCCAGCTACTTAGGAGGCTGAGACACGAGAATCACTTGAGCCCAGGAGGCAGAGGCTGTTATGAGCAGAGATCGCACCACTGCACTCCAGCCTGGGCGACAGAGCGAGATTCCGTCTAAAAAAAAAAAAACAGAAAGGAAGAAAGAAAAGAAAAGAAAAAAAGAACCCAGATTGGGTCTCCCTCTCTTCCTATAGAGAAAGTTATCATTTCCTGCCCTTGAAGACAGAAGCAATTAAGAAAAGGAGAGTAATTCTGTTTGCAGAATTGTCTACAGCAGACAAGGAAAAACTCATTTTAAACTAATTCCAGAGAACTGAGACAATCTGACAGCTGAGCACAGCATCTATAGAACCAGATTTCACAAAAAAAGTTGAAGAAGGAAAAGCCGACTCAGCTGAAGCGACATCTCGACACATTCCAGCATCCTAGAAGATGAGTGCTTACACATATTCACCTGAACCTATGCCTTCCCTGACGGCAAAATGCTCAGGAACCACTTGTGCCTCTCCAGTGGCTGGTGCCATAATGCTGAGGCCGGCAAGCCTAAGAGTTAGACCCACAGATCCGGTGCTGGGGAATGCAGTTCCCATTTGTGTAAACACTGCCCACAACCTGACTTCCTTGAAGTCTTGGGCATGGTCACATGCTTCCTCACCTTGCTTGCATTTGACAGGATCTCTCCTTTTTCATCTTTTGTTTTGTAGAGAGATCGGAACCCCAGGTGACTGCCCAGTTTGCATCGTTCTAGGCACCGTGCATGGAGGAAAATCTCTGGAAATCACTACAGGGGACCCTTCCATGCAAATTGCAAAATTAAGGTGGCCTTGGAGTGTCAACAGGCTCTACAGGTGATGACAGAACTAATAATCACCGCTGCTCCAACACAAGAGTCTATGCAGCCAGGAACTAGACTTGCAGTCTTTCTAATCTTCGTACCAAACATGTGCAAATGGTATTCATTATGCCTACTTTACAGATGAGAAAAACAAGGCCCCAGGAGGCTAAACAGCCTTCCCAAGGTCCATACACGGAATGGAAGAAGGTTTCAAACTCAGTTCTCCAGACCTCAATGTCCTTTTTTTTTTTTTTTTTTTTTGGCTGGAGCCTCATTCTGTCACCCAGGCTGGAGTGCAGTGGCACAATCTTGACTCACTGCAACCTCCACCTCCCAGGTTCAAGCAATTCTTGTGTCTCAGCTTCCCAAGTAGCTGGGACTACAGGTGCATGCCATCATGCCTAGCTAATTTTTGTATTTGTGAAATGCCACAGAAAGTGCATGATGTCTGCACGCAGCCGTGCAGCTGTCCCGACCAGCTTGCTGCCACTGAGCTGGTGGTTACCTTGTCCAGCTCACTGCCATTGGACCATTTCTGTACATAAGGTGGTTCCCCTGTCCAGCCCACCACCACTGACTCTCTCCCCTGTATTAAGCCCTTAATAAAACCCCATGTATCGTTTGCTGGTTCTGAGTCTCTTCTTTGGTCTTTTGAACCTGGCACCTTCCCTACTGGAATCATTTTCCTTTTCCTTTTTTTTTTTTTTTTTTTTGAGATGGAGTGAGACTCCATCACCTAGGCTGGAGTGCAGTGGCATGATCTCAGCTCACTGCAACCTCCACCTCCCGGGTTCAAGTGATTCTCCTGCCTCAGCCTCCCGAGTAGTTGGGATTACAGGCACATACCACCACACCCAACTAATTTTTGTATTTTTAGTGGACACTAATTTTTGTATTTTTAGTGGACACGAGGTTTCACCATGTTGGCCGGGCTGATCTTGAACTCCTGACATCAAGTGATCCACCCTCCTCGGCCTCCCAAAGTGCCGGGATTACTGGCATGAGTCACCACACTCAGCCTCCAAATACCCTTTTAAGACTCACTAAATTTTTAGTCTAATAAGGGAATGTGTCTGGCTTGTCACACAGCAGGGTAGTGAGTGAGAAGTCCACCACCATCAGGGTCAACAACCCAGCATGGCACCCCTGTGACACTCTCCGTGCTCATATCAGAAGGCAATTGTAAGCACAGGCTTGCATGTTATTCCTGATCAGAAAGAAAGGTTTGTGGCTGGCACACAACTTTTGGCAAAGACAAGTGGCTCACCTATAAAACATGTTGGCAGCTGCCCACAGGGGCTCCTCCTTTCTCTGGAGTTTTCATCTCCCTCCCTCACTTCACTTCATCTCAATGTGAACAGTGGCTAAGGTAAATATGGCTCAGGTCTCTTAGGAAGAAAAGTCTTACATAAGTGCAACGAAGAATTATTGCCCCAACTTCGGAAGCCTCCCAAACACATTATAAACTCTTCCTTATGCTATTGTAAATATTAAGGTTTGCATTAAACATTCAGGAGAGCAGCTCTGGATATATAATTAGGGAGAGCAAATATTTGTTCAAATAAGCCTCAATGGGACCTCCTCTTTTCAACTAGCTAAAAAAAAAAATGTTCAAGCAGATGGATATAGGATACGAAGGCTTGGCCCAACATCTTCTCCTAGCCCTGATTACTCCACTCCTCAGAGACCCATGAATCTTCTTAACAAAGAAGAGTCTTCCAGGCCTCATACATTAGCCAGGCATTTTCTCCCAGGCTTCCAAGCTTCCAGCTCCCCGCAGAGACTCAGTTGACACTCTTCATAGGCACCTACTTTGCAAGGCCCCTGGTCTCCTGACAAGATAAGCAGCACAAGCCAGATAACCACTCAAAGGGAGGCAATGGAGATGGCTCTCATTCCCTGCCAGTAGGACCACCATAACAAGGGGGCTGGAAGAGCCCACTGTGGCATGGGAACAGACAGCTATAGACCCTGTATCTACGTCTCTTCTTCTCAGAATTCTTTCTTATTCCACAGTGGTGACAGTGTCAAGCAGAAAAACACCACTTTTCACTACTTTACTGTCATCTTATAAAGCTCAATATTTCAGCTTCACAGACAGCCTCTTAGCTGATTTCACTTCATGTGCAAAAAACTCTTCCTTCCAACCAGAGAGGGACATATGAGTTTAGAACCCAAATTACATTTATTCTTTGAGAGGCAGATGTTTTCTGCAGATAACTTGTTGAACAATTTTTAAAAAAAGAGAGAGAAAAGAAAGGGAGGAGACATTTCTCCATTTTTACATTTCTTTGTTTTCCCCTCCTTTAGTAACTCATTTGATTCAATGAACAGGGAGCTGTGATCTGCTCTATTTCATCTCCTGCTGGCTGATCAAGTTTTTTTTTTTTTTTTTTTTTT